>NC_052067.1:101501441-101802552 GCF_015852505.1 Tachyglossus aculeatus | reverse complement strand
GAACAGCTTCAATACTCAGCTTCCAACACATTGACCTTAGAACTAGGCTGCCTGGTAACTTTTATGAGAAAATTCAGCTAGGAAAACAGTTTTATTAAGGATTTTTAAGCACCTGCTCAGAATAATGTGCTTAAAGGAAACTGCATTTTCTAAAGTGGGTTAGAAATTACTTTCTTTGGCCTGTCATTGCCAGAAGGACGAAGATGGGCCTCAGATTCTCTATTTAGCTTCTTTCCAGAAGTGTTCCCGCAAGAAGGAAGGGTGGAGAGAAAAAGAGCAAGGAAAAGGAGAAAAGCATCACTGCAGCCCAGCACTGGCTGTAGGTCCTCCAGCCCACGTTGAGGAGGAGGGAGCTGAGCTGAGTTGAAGAGTTTGTGATGGCTTGTGCAACCAGCAACCCACATTCCACCCACATTCCAAATGCTATAGGCAGTTCTGGTTGTCATAGTATCAGGAAGAACCGAGTGGAGTCAGAGGAGGGACAGAGAAGGGCAATCTAGATAATCAGGAGGAATGTCTATTCTGAGATAAACTGAAAAGAGTAGAACTTTTCAGTCTGGACAGATAATGGCTGAGAAGGGCCATGAGCAGAACTCCACACCACCAAGATGGGGGCACAAGTCAAACTGGAGGGTGGTATATTCAAAACAAACCCAAGAAAGCATATGTAACAATAATAATAATAATAATAATATTTGTTAAGAGGTTACCAGGCACATAGCCCTGTACTAAGCAATGGGACTGATACAATATAGGGAGACTGAATACAGTCCCTGTCCCACATGGGGCTCACAGTCTAAGAGGGAGAGAAAACAGGTATTGATCCCCATTTTACAGATGTGGTAAATGAGGCCCAGAGAGATTACAGGGTCACACAAAAGGTGAATGACAGAGTTAGAACTAGAACTGCCAGCATAGACCAGCATAGACTGCCAGCGTGGTTTAGTGGAAAGAGCATGGGCTTGGGAATCAGAGGAGAAGGGTTCTAATCCCAGCTCTGCCACTTGTCTGCTATGTGGCCTTGGGCAAGCCACTTAACTTCTCTGTGCCTCAGTTACCTCATCTGTAAGATGGGGATTAAGACTGTGAACCCCACATGGGACAACCTGATTACCTTGTATCTACCTAGTGCTTAGAACAGTGCTTGGCACATAGTAAGTGCTTAACAAATACCATAATACTGATTGTTATTATTAGAATACAGGTCCTGTGACTGGACACAGGACCCAACAGCCCATGTCTTCATGGGGCAGGCCAGATATGTTGAAATTGGGGGCGGGGGGGGGGGGGCAGTGATCGGCCCCATCGCCTGCTTTAGTTAGAACATATTTCTGTTTCAGACACCCCAAAACTTCCTGTGACACTGATCCTGTGAAACAACAAAACCTAGTTGAATTGCTCACATACTTCAGTGGATGGGAAAAAGTGACATAGATTAGGGAAGGAGATGAGGGCTCATTTTCCTCCTTCATGACAGAAAAGAGTAGTGAGTCAGGGACAGGGAGAATAGAGCCCTGGGGTGAGAGGAGTAGGGGGGAGTCAGAGGAGAAGAGTGCCCTGTAAAAATCAGAATCGTAATACTAGTGCTACTTTTTAACACCATACACCACACACTCTGCTAAATACTGGAATAATAATGACAGCATTTAGTAAGCGCTTAGTATGTGCAAAGCACTGTTCTAAGTGCTGGGAAGGTTACAAGGTCATCAGGCTGTCTCAGATAGGGCTCACAGTCTTTATCCCCATTTTATAGATGAGGTAACTGAGGCACAGAGAAGTTACGTGACTTGCCCAAAGTCACACAGCTGACAATTGGTGGAGCCGGGATTTGAACCCATGACCTCTGACTCCAAAGACTGTTCTCTTTCCACTGAGCTACGATACAGATAGTATGTGCAGATTGGGCACAGCTCCTGTCCCACACAGTGCTCACAGGCTGTGAAGGAAGAAGAACCTGTCTGTATTTCATCCCCATTTTGCAGAGGGGGAAACTGGGGCCTAAAAAAGTTAAATGATTTGTCCAGGGATGCAACACGTCAAGGGGCAGAGTTGGGGTTAAAACCCACATTCTCTTTCTCCTAGGCCTGGGCCAACACCAACTCTCTCCTAGACCCCCTCCAGTCTGGCTTCTGTCCCCTACATTCAACGGAAACTGCCCCCTCAAAGGTCACCAATGACCTACTGCTTACCAAATCTAATGGCTCATACTCTATCTTAATCCTCCTAGACCGCTCAGCTACCTTCAACACTGTGGACCACCCCCTTATTCTCAATACGCTATCCAACCTTGGCTTCACAGACTCCGTCCTCTCCTGGTTCCCCTCTTATCTCTCCGGTCGTTCATTCCCAGTCTCTTTTGCAGGCTCCTCCTCCCCCACCCATCCCCTTACTGTGGGGGTTCCCCAAGGTTCAGTTCTTGGTTCCCTTCTGTTCTCGATCTACACTCTCTCCCTTGGTGACCTTATTCGCTCCCACGGCTTCAACTATCATCTCTACACTGATGACAGCCAAATCTACATCTCTGCCCCTGCTCTCTCCCCGTCCCTCCAGGCTCGCATCTCCTCCTGCCTTCAGGACATCTCCATCTGGATGTCTGCCCGCCACCTAAAACTCAACATGTCCAAGACTGAATTCCTTGTCTTCATTCCTTGTCTTCCCTCCCAAACCCTGCCCTCTCCCTGACTTTCCCATCACTGTTGATGGCACTACCCTCCTTCCCATCTCACAAGCCCACAACCTTGGTGTCATCCTCGACTCCGCTCTCTCATTCAGCCCTCACATCCAAGCCGTCACCAAAACCTGCCGGTCTCAGCTCCGCAACATTGCCAAGATCCGCCCTTTCCTCTCCATCCATACCGCTACCCTGCTCATTCAAGCTCTCATCCTAACCCATCTGGACTACTGCATCAGCCTTCTCTCTGGTCTCCCATCCTCGTGTCTCTCCCCACTTCAATCCATACTTCATGCTGCTGTCCGGATTGTCTTTGTCCAGAAATGCTCTGGGCATGTTACTCCCCTCCTCAAAAATCTCCAGTGGCTACCAATCAATCTGCACATCAGGCAGAAACTCCTCACCCTGGGCTTCAAGGCTCTCCATCACCTTGCCCCCTCTTACCTCACCTCCCTTCTCTCCCTCTACAGCCCAGCCCGTACCCTCCGCTCCCCTGCCGCTAATCTCCTCACCGTGCCTTGTTCTCGCCTGTCCCGCCGTTGACCCCCGGCCCACGTCATCCCCCTGGCCTGGAATGCCCTCCCTCTGCCCATCCGCCAAGCTAGCTCTCTTCCTCCCTTCAAGGCCCTACTGAGAGCTCAGCTCCCCCAGGAGGTCTTCTCAGACTGAGCCCCTTCCTTCCTCTCCCCATCGTCCCTCTCTCCATCCCCCCGTCTTACCTCCTTCCCTTCCGCACAGCACCTGTATATATGTATATGTTTGTACATATTTATTACTCTATTTATTTTACTTGTACATATCTATTCTATTTATTTTATTTTGTTAATATGTTTTGTTTTGTTGTCTGTCTTCCCCTTCTAGGCTGTGAGCCCACTGTTCGGTAGGGACCATCTTTGTATGTTGCCAACTTGTACTTCCCAAGCATTTAGTACAGTGTTCTGCACACAATAAGCGCTCAATAAATGCAATTGAATGAATGAAAGACTGGGAGCCCCATGTGGGATAACCTGATTAACTTGTATATACCCCAGCACTTTGAACAGTGTTTTGCACATAGTAAGTGCTTAACAAAAACCATCATTATTATTACCACATGGGGCTCACAGTCTAAGTAGGAGGGAGAACATGTATTGAATTCCCATTTTGCAGATGAGGGAACTGAGGCCCAGAGAAATTAGGTGCCTTGCCCAAGGTCACACAGCAGACAATTACTCACCCCCTCACACACACCCTTCAAAGCCTTATTGAAGGCATATCTCCTCCAAGAGGTCTTCCCAGACTAAGCCCCACTTTTCCTCATCTCCCACACCCTTCTGCATCACCCTGACTTGCACCCTTTATCCTCCCCCACCCGCTGCCCACCAAGCCCCACAGCATGTCTCCTAACTTCTAACTTCTTACCCCTTTTGGTGAGCAGACATCCTTACAGTTGCCTGCTAGGACACCCACCACCAGTTTCCTTTCTAAATGATCAAAGTCAGATTGACAGATATTTGAAGAAATACAAGATCATTTTTCCTAAGAGTGATGCAACAGAAAGGAAGACAGAGCATTACACTGGAATTTTTGTAGCTTGATGTACAGTCTAAGTGGATTCTACCAGCTTTAATGGTCCCTTGAATAACTTCAACACCTTTGTCTGTATTGCAGACATTCAAATTAAAAAATGTAGCAGTTTTGAGAAGCAGCGTGGCTCAGTGAGAAGAGCCCAGGCTTGGAAGTCAGAGGTCACAGGTTCTAATTCCCTCTGCCAGTTGTCTGCTGTAGGATCTTGGGTAAGTGACTTCACTTCTCTGTGCCTCAGTTCCCCCATCTGTAAAATGGGGATTAAGACTGTGAGCCCCACATGTGACAACCTGATCACTTCGTATCCCCTCCAGCGCTTAGAACAGTGCTTTCCACATAGTAAGCACTTAACAGATACCATCATTATTGTAAATGTGAACATGCCCAATCTAGTTTTCTGTTCACGTTTTAACATTAATATGCAAAACTACTGTTGTGTCTTTCCCCTCAACACCACTTTAACAATACTCTAAAAGTGGGTTCATAAAGTGGCTGGGTAATAATTTAGATTTTAGCATCCCGATGCTCTTTGGATACTGAAAACATTTCCATATTTTTAAAAAGGCTGACCTTTAGGATATTAAATGATGTCCCAAAATGCGATCACACAAAAATTGAATTTCTGGACTGTACCTGAAAAATAATATATATATATATAGGTGGGGAAACCACTAAATAGGCAGTGTAACTGTTTGAGGCAGAAAATACATTTCAATCCATTAGTGTTTCATAATGGTCTTTTAAAATAGTTGCTTTTTCACTCAATATTTTACTATTTTACCAAAAAAGTGCATATTTCTGTAATTTTATTTTTATTGATGTCTGTCTCCCCACCTCTCGACTGTGGGCTCATTGTCGGCAGGGAATGTAACTGTTTATTGTTTTATTGTACTTTCCCAAGCACTTAATACAATGCTTTGCAAACGGCAAGAGCTTAATAAATACAATTGAAGGAATGAAAGGATGGAGCTGGAGTTAAAATCCAGGCGCTCTGACTCCCGGGCCCATCCTCTTTCAACTAAGCTACTCTTCTTTTAATATCATCCCTGTGAGGACGGGGGAAACAGGTATTATTTTTCCCATTTTCCAGATGGCAAAGTTAAGGCTACGGCTAGACCCCCACTCTTTCTGCAGACCCTACTCTTTCCCTTTGATCACCCAGCCCAGTGTCCCACGATTGAAAGAGATGTCCATTTTTAAGTGGTTGGTCAGCTTTTTCCACTGCTTAGACTGTGACCTTTCTCTAGGTGACTGTGGTAAAAACCAAAATATCTAAGAAAAATGACTGAAGTGGGATCTAGTGCACACTGAAGCACATTTTTTTTGTCTATCACTATCGTTCCAGGTGACTTGATAATGGCATCTGATTGCATGTCCCAGAGACTCAAGGCAAGGTTACGGGTCACCGATGGAAAACTCGAATAGCTCCATCAAGCAGATTTATATACTTCTAGTCGACTGAATTAGCCAAGGGAACCAACAGCCAAAATGACTTTTTTCTTGATTTATAACATCTGCTGGAAAAAGAACAGGAGTTGTCCTCATCGGGGGAAGCCTGGGGTTTTCCACAGAGGACTTGTCAATGGCACGCAAGGCATAGGAAATACTTAAAACACAGAAGCCTCCATTTTGGGCACTAAATGGAAGAAGGCACTGCGAACACCTCAGAGACAGAACATAAGGTTCCTTTCACGGTGCTGGAGCATTTCTTTTAAAGAAGTCACCAGATCCCATTTTAGGAGAAATTCAGAAGCTTGCTCCCTCAGAGTCAAAACCGTTATTCACAAACCATGTTGTCAACTGTGTGAGACAAACTTATGACTAGATTTGGCTTGTAGTAAAGTGTCAACTGTGTGATTGACAAAAGGGCATTAGTTGTGGGAACATATGGATCTAATTTCTGCCTTAGTACCACTAGGCAGAAATTCATTTAGCACAGAGATGACATCTCATTTCTTATGTTCCTTTGTACTTTGTACTGTGCTCTGCACATAGTAAACCTCATTCAATCTTAATCATACCAATATTACAACTGCATGCTATAGGATCTTAGTAGATTCACTTAAAAAAAAAACCACTATGTGTCTCAGTTTCCTCCTTTGAAACTTGATTAAAATATTTAACAATGGGAAGCCCTCCGCAATCTAAAAAGACAACATTCCCATTAACAGGAACCTAGGGAGTAACAAAAAAGGAAATCACATACTATTGTTGCTTTTATCAATAAAGCCTCTAGACTATGCCCAGGCAAGGAAACAATGATCTATACTTGCTTAGGATAAGATTAAAACAGTTTGAAGGAGGTTGTGTGGGGTAATTATTCTGCATTTAATATATGTACTGAATGAATGAGACAGAACCAAGAGCTTTTTCTTCAAGCAAGACCAGATGCAGGGGCAGTTGGAAAAGTCAGTACTTTTTATGGTATTCGTAAAGCACTGTGTGTCACACTGTTCTAAGTACCAGGATAGGTATAGATTAATTCAGTTGGACACAGTCCCTGTCCCACATGAGGCTTACAGTCTGAACAGGAGGGAGAACAGGTATTGAATTCCCCTTTTTCCTCAGTTGGGGAAACTGAGGTAGAGAAAATTGACATGTGTGGCCTAGTCGATAGAGCACAGGCATGGGAATCAGAAGGACATGGGTTCTAATCCTGGCTCCGCTACTTGTCTAGGGTGTGACCTACTCTGGGCCTCAGTTACCTCATCTGTAAAATGGGGATGATGACTGTGAGCCCAATGTGGGACAGGAACTGTGTCCAACCCAATCTGCTTGTATCCACCTTAGTGTCTAGTACAGTGCCTGGCACATAGTAAGCGCTTAACAAATAACACAATTATTAAGTGACTTGCCCCACATCACACACCAAGCACTTGGCAGAGTTGGTATTAGAAGTCAGGTTCTCTGATTCCCAAGCCTATGCTCTTTCCCTTAGGTCATGCTGTTTCCCTACTTGGGAGTGAAAATCATTTTGAAAAATATCATAGCAAGGTAACTCTCCAGCAGCAGTCCAGGGCTAGGGCCTCCCCCGGACCGAGGAGTGTTGTGGTCATTGGCCGGCCTAGGAGTAAGTAACTATTTGATACAAGGCCCTTTGGTAATAAAAGCACTACATAGAAAGAGAAGCAGCATGGTATAGTAGATAGAGCACAGACTTGGGAGTCAGAAGGTAATGGGTTCTAATCCTGGCTCCGCCACTTGTCTGCTGTGTAACCTTAGGCAAGTCACTTTACTTCTCTATGTCCCGGTTACCTCATCTGTAAACTGGGGATTGAGACTGTGATCTCCACGTGGGACAGGGATTGTGTCCAACCCACTTTGCTTGTATCCACCTCAGTGCTTAGTACAGTGCCTGGCACAAAGTAGTTACAAATATCGCAATTATTATTATTAGCAGGGCATAACAATTATCACAATTTCACGGATGGGTGCGGGTGGAGCGGGAGCTGGGTCATGTGACTGGCAGGGGAAGGCTGCACCATTTGGCTCACAGTTCAATCTTTTCTACTAAGGATTAGTAGATTTGTTAGGATGCCTAGACAACTTTATAATCCAACCGAACTTCTCATGCAAATCACACCCCCATCATAGATACCTCTTGACAAATCAATTAGCAATGATATTGATCAAGAGCTTATACTGTAATGAGTGATTCAGTTTAAACATTGATTCTAGTATGGCCCTGGCCCCCAGAAGATGAGCTCACAGTCTAATGTAAGGGAACAGATTGACCTGGAAACCCTAGTTAAAGGTTCAGGTGGAACTAGATTATCCAGGAATACCTTTCATTTACTACTACTACTACTAATAATAATAGTGGTATTTGTAAAGTGCTTACTATGTGCCAGGAACCTATACACTGTGGTGGATACAAGTAAATCTGGTTGGTCACAGTAACTGTCCCAGGTGGGGCTCACAGTCTCAATCCCTATTTTACAGATGAGGTAATTGAGGCACAGAGAAGTGAAGTGGCTTGCCTGAGGTCACACAACAGACAAGGGGTGGAGCAAGGATAAGAACCTGTGAACTTCTGACTCCCAAGATCATGCTCTACCCACTACAGAATGCTTATATTTACTGAGCACTTACTACGTGCAGAGCACTGTACCATGCACTTGGAAGAGTACACTGTAACAATTTAACAGAGTTGGTAGACATGGTCTCACTGAATTCAGCTCTATGTTGCTCAGCACAGGAGTTGAATGGCCTAATATTATTCTGAAGAGGTTGTTTTCTCCCAGTATTGAACTGAGTGGAAGTTTATTATAGATTGTCAATCAGGTTGGACACAGTTCCAGTCCCACATAGGGCTCACAATCTTAATCCTCATTTTACAGAAAAAGGAATTGAGGTGCGGAGAAGTTAAGTGACTTTCTCAAGGGCACAAAGCAGATAAGCAGTGGATCTGGAATTAGAAATCAGGTCATTCCGACTCCCAGATCCAAGTATAAATCCAAGTGCAAGGATAACACTGTATTCATCCAAGTGCCTAGTAGAGTGCACTGTACACAGTAGGCATTTGATAAATTCTACTGATTGACAGATATGGAGAAAACAAGAATGAGATCAACAATGGGAGCCAGAAAAAGACAGAGGTCAAACATTGAGTAGGCCAAAATTCCCTGGAGCTGGCGGCCTTCAAGTATCACTGTTCCAGGCAACGAACTGGCAAATCAATCTATCAATCAGTGGCATTTATTGAGCACTTAACTGTATGCAGAGCACTATACTAAACACCCAAGAGAACAATACAACAGAGTTGGTAGACATGTACCCTGATCACAACAAGCTTACAGTCTAGAGGGACAGTTCATAGCTCCATGTTTCTGCCACACGAGCCTGAGTTGTTGGTTTCTTACAGTGGCGAAGGGAAAGGGGAAGTCCTGGACTCCAGCAGGTCCTGGAGATGGCAGTGGTGCTGAAATCCAGGTCCATGTGTCCTGGCCTTAGGCTCTCCAGCCCACTTCCTCTCCACCCTGGTCCCTTTCCTCACCCTCCCCTCACCCCGCCCCCAACCAGCAAGGAACTTTAAACATGTCAGAATTGATGAGCCTGTTGGCACTTCTGGAGAGTCAATGCAAAACCAATTTTGGTAATGATTTTAAACAGTGCTCATTTTGGTTAACTAATCATATAAGACACTATTACTGTGTGCCCCTTCATGTAATGCACATTGCTGGTGGCAGGATTCATTCATTAAGGAACGACATTAGCAAACAATTCAGTTTTCTTTCTATCTTTTTGAGGGGAGGAGGGTTGGAGAGGATAGAATCAGGCTTTGAACTGGAGGCCAAATGACAGCACAACAGTGTAACTGATCCTTTCTACCACGAGAGTTGACACCGGCAATTTTCAATCGTCATCACTCTGAACATTTCTCAATATTAAAATTTGCCCAAGAAGCTCCTCACCTCTCTCTGGGTGGTCATTTTAAGGTGGCAGAATGTAATATTTGCTAGCTTAAAATTCATTCCAATATTTCATTCCATTCCCCTCAGTTATAATAGTTACCATTTGTGGACAAATATGGGCAAACCAACCTCAAATTCCCAGGGGTGAAAACACAAATTTAACACGCATGAGTGAGTGATTTCATTTCTGATGTTGCTTTAGTACTGAAACGTACAATTTCTCTTGTACATAGGAGAGACTCCTGGGATCATATCTACAACTTCCTTGCTTTTACAGTGAAACTCCTTTCCATCTTCTCAGCGTCGAGCGGATTTCTCCATTTCCCAAATGAATTTTCAGGTCCCACCAATTGTCAGCTCCAAGTTTTAATAATGAGCAAGCAGAGTGAAATCTGGAATCCAGTGAGGTATTAATTGGATCTAGGCCTTACACTTGACCTCCTAACAGTCAATGATGCAAGTCATCCTTTTTAGCTGCCTTTGTGAAAGCGTGGTTCGGCATTTTCTCTGACATCCATTTCTTGTGAGTAGCTAATATATTATTAAGTTCCCCCAAGTGTGGCATTTAGTGATTTGAATAAAAGTAGAGAAATCGATAATCCTGAATTTTATTTCCAACTCTCTATAGGCTCTATAAATCACTTAACATTTCTCTGGCACCATTTCCTTATCTGCAAAATGGGATCAGGGCATAGATGGTATAAAGGGCTTTGAAACATCTGGGTAAAAGAATGTCTTTTATTGTAAATCTATTTCACAATGCATATCTCTATGCCTCAGTTTCCTTTACTGTAAAATGGGGATTAAATATCTGTTCTTTTTTCTACTTAGACTTTGAGCCCCATATGGGAGGGGGACTATGTCCAACATGATTAGTTTATCTACCCCAGCACTTAGAATAATGCTTAACACATAGTAAGTGCAAAAATATGAGAAGCAGCATGACATAATGGATAGAGAATGAGCTTGAGAGTCATGAGGTCATCATCATCATCAATCAATCATATTTATTGAGCGCTTACTGTGTGCAGAGCACTGTACTAAGCGCTTGGGAAGTACAAGTTGGTAACATATAGAGACAGTCCCTACGGGTTCTAATCCTGGCTCTGCCACTTGTATGCTGTGTGACCTTGAACAAGTCACTTTTCTCTGTGCCTCAATTACCTTATCTGTAAAATGGGGACAGACTCAGTCCCATGTGGGATGGGGACCACATCCAACACGATTTGCTTGTAACCACCCTGGAGCTTAGTACAGGGTTGGCATATAGTAAGCACTTAATACCAGAAAAAAAGGAATTTGGTAACTGTCTATGAGCTGCCATCTTTGAACTGGGAATCATATGGGCAGTGGCAAGTGACACATCACCATCTTCAGTGTTTGAAGGCAAAGCATGATATTTATCCATTCACATGGGGAACCTGAAAAGTCCCATGCACAAGTGAACTTTTGTTCCACATGACCAAGTAAAATTGTCCTACACTTCCTTGCTTCATTTGCCATTTGCAGAACCTGCTTTTGTTTTCTACATGTGCCTCTTCATCTCCTGAGTTTCCCTGATATCTCTGTTCAAGGAGAGCAATTTCTGTCAACTACAAGCTGCTCTGTCAGCTATTCCACATTAATACTAATATTGATAAATAATTATGTTGTTGGTTAAGCATTTACTATGTGCCAGGCACCGTTCTAAGTGCAGGGGTGGATACAAGCAAATTAGGATGGACACAGTCTCTGTCCCACATTGGGCTCACAGTCGGTGCGATATAATGGAAAGAGCATGGGTTTGGGAGTTGGAGGACCTGGGTTTTAAACCTGGCTACTCCATTTACCTTCTGTATGACCTTGGGTAGGTCACTCAACTTCTCTGTCTTCCCTTTACTCATTTGGAGAATTGGGACTCAATGCTTGTCCTCCCTCCTACTTAGATTGTGAGTCCCCTGTGGAACCTGATTATCTTGTACATTTCTCCAGCTCTTAGTACAGTGCTTGGCACATAGCAAGCACTTAAATACCACTGTTATTATTTCAATCAATCGTACTTATTGAATGCTTACTGTGTGCCTGGCACTGAACCAAATGCTTGGGAGAGTACAGTATAATAGAGTCGGTAGACAAGTTCCCTGCCCATAACAAGCTTAAGACTGTCCCTCTTGTCTTATGCCATTGAGTCATTTCAGACTCATAGTGACACCATGGACATATCTCTTCCAGAACACCCCACTCTCCATCTGCAATCATTCTGCTAGTGTAAAGAGTTTTCTTGGTAAAAATACGAAAGTGGTTTACCATTGCTGCCTTCCGCACTGTAATAATAGTAATAATAATGGCATTTGTTAAGTGTTTACTATGTCAAAGCACTGTTCCAAGTGCTGGGGAGGATACAAGATGATCAGGTTGTCCCACTTGGGGGTCAGAGTCTTAATTCCCATTTTACAGATGAGGTAACAGGCACAGAGAAGAGAAGCGACTTGCCCAAAGTCACACAGCTGACAATTGGTGGAGCTGGGATTAGAATCCATGACCCGACTCCCAAGCTCGTGCTCTTTCCAACGAGCCACACTGCTTTTCAAACTCGAGTAAAACTCGAGTCTCTGACCTCGACTCTCTCCTTTGCTGCTGCTGCCCAGCACAGGTGAGTTTCCTTCCATTAGCTAGCCACTGGCCAAGCTAGGAATGAAATGGGTAGGCCTCTGCTTGGCTCTCCCTCCTGTAGCCAAAACTGGTAGAGTACTGGAAACTCTCCAGGTGCAATCCTGAGAGGGGAAGACTGTTCTTCACTGGGTCTTTAAATAATGTATCTCCCTTCCCTGCTGTAGCACCTTATTTATGTTCACCATTCAGCAACTGCCTTGGAATGGGCACCCTGTCATTTCCAAATAAGATGAGTTCCACTTCATTAATGCAGTGTTTGGCCTACAGTACACTCACAATTAATATCACTGATTATCTGAGGCTCTGCACTGAAGCTGTGTTGCTATGAACCTCGCCTCAGAGTCACTAAGCTGACTGCTGTTATGTTCATCAGGAGAGAATAGAAGTTGCTCTGTAATACATTTGTCGTATTGTTTGTGCAGGTTTAGTGCACACAAGTGCAGCATAATATTCACACCCCACATGCCTGCAGTAATTCATGCACCCAATCAATCATATCTATTGAGCACTTACTGTGTGCAGAGCACTGTACTAAGAGCTTGGGAAGTACAAGTTGGCAACATATAGAGACGGTCCCTAGCCAACAGTGGGCTCACAGTCTAGAAGGGGGAGACAGAGAACAAAACATATTAACAAAATAAAATAAATAGAATAGATATGTACAAGTAAAATAGAGTAATAAATACATACAAACATATATACACATATACAGGTGCTGTGGGGAAGGGAAGAAGGTAAGGCAGGGGGGATGGAGAGGAGGAAGAGGGGGAGAGGAAGGAGGGGGAAGTCTGGGAAGGCTTCCTGGAGGAGGTGAACTCTCAGTAGGGCCTTGAAGAGAGGAAGAGCGCTAACTTGGCGGATGTGGGGAGGGAGGGCATTCCAGGCCAGGGGGAGGACGTGGGCCTTGGGTCGATGGTGGGACAGGCGAGAACGAGGCACGGTGAGATTAGCGGCAGAGGAGCAGAGGGTGCGGGCTGGGCTGTAGAAGGAGAGAAGGAAGGTGAGGTAGGAGGGGGCGAGGTGATGGACAGCCTTGAAGCCGAGGGTAAGGAGTTTCTGCCTGATGCGTAAGTTGATTTGTAGCCACTGGAGATTTTTGAGGAGGGGAGTAACATGCCCAGAGCATTTCTGGACAAAGACAACCCAGGTAGTGGTGTGAAGTGTGGATTGAAGTGGGGAGAGACAAGAGGATTGGACATCGGAGAGGACGCTGATACAGTAGTCCAGACGAGATAGTATGAGAGCTTGAACGAACAGGGTAGCAGTTTGGATGGAGAGGAAAGGGCGGATTTTGGCAATGTTGTGGAGCTGAGACTGACAGGTTTTGGTGATGGCTTGGATGTGAGGGGTGAACGAGAGAGCGGAGTCAAGGATGACACCAAGGTTGCAGGCTTGTGAGACGGGAAGAATGGTAGTGCCGTCAACGGTGATGGGAAAGTCAGGGAGAGGGCAGGGTTTGGGAGGGAAGACAAGGAGTTCAGTCTTGGACATGTTGAGTTTTAGGTGGCAGGCAGACATCCAGATGGTGATGTCCTGAAGGCAGGAGGAGATGCGAGCCTGGAGGGTGGGGGAGAGAGCAGGGGCAGAAATGTAGATTTGAAGTGATTGAAGATTTACATCCATCAGGCTATACTGCTGAAGGATGATGTAGCCAAAGAGATGTCCTTATTTAGGCATCTGTGATGTCTTTATCAGATAAGCAGAAGTCTGGTAATTGAGAACTGATGTTTGGCACACGCATGCACACACACACACACACACACACACACAGAGCTATTTAGCTTTCCAAACTTATGTGGTCCTTGAACCTCAAGGGATTACAACAACAATAATAATAATAATAATAATAGTATTTAATAAGTGCTTACTATGTGCTAAGCCCTGTTCTAAGCACTGAGGTAGATACAAGGTATTCAGGTTGTCCCACGTGGGGCTCCCAGTCAATCTCCATTTTACAGATGTAACAGGCACAGAGATGGTAAGTGATTTGCCCAAAGTTACATAGCTGACAAGTGGCAGAGCCAGGATTAGAACCCATGACCTTTGACTCCCAAGCCCATGCTCTTGCCACTAAGCCACACAGCTTTTAATGGCATTTAAGCCATTTATGTCATTACTACTCACCCCTGAACTGAAGTTGTGGCCTAATGGAAAAAGCACAGGCCTGGGGGCAGAGGACCTGAGTTCTAATCCCATTTATGATACTTGCCTGCTATGTGACCTTGGACAAGTCACTTAACTTCCCTGTGCCTTAGTTTCCTTGCTTGCAAAGGGAAATTAAAAGCCCACCCTCCCTCTAATTTAGACTGTAAGGCCCACTTGGGACACAGACTGTGACACCTGATTATCTTGCATCTAATTCCAGCACTTAGTACAGTGCTTTGGCACATAGTATGTGCTTAACAAATGCCACTTATCAAACCATCTACAATGGTCGGCTTGGGGAAGCAGTGTGGCTCAGTGGACGGAGCCCAGGCTTTGGAGTCAGAGGTTCAAATCCCAGCTCTGCCAGTTGTCAGCTGAGTTTGGGCAAGTCACTTAACTTCTCTGTGCCTCAGTTACCTCATCTGTAAAATGGGGATTAAGACTGTGAGCCCCCCGTGGGACAACCTGATCACCTTGGAACCTCCCCAGCACTTAGAACAGTGCTTTGCACATAGTAAACAATAAATGCCACCATTATTATTACCATTATTAGATGCATTTTATAATTTTTCTTTCTCTTCATTCGTATTCAACAACTTTGGTGCCCATATGATGGAAAAGCACTTTTATTATTGCTGCAAACATGGAGCCTTCACTCTATCATGTGTGCTTCTCACCATACTTAGGAGGCCTTAGCTTAAGTCTGCCTGATTTAAACACTCTGACACTCCGCAGATGGGGACCTTTCCAGAACAATTTCTTGCTGTGTGACTTTGGGCAAGTCACTCAACTTCTCTGTGCCTCACTTTCCTTAACTTTAAAGTGGGGATTTAATATCCATTCATCCTTACACTTAGACTTTGAGCCCCATGTGGGAGAGGGACTGTGCCCAACCTGTTTAGTTTGGATCTATCCCAGAGCTTAGAACACTGCTTGACACATAGTAACTAACTACTGTCCACAAGCTGTCAGGAATTCTGATTTTGCAAAGTACTTATATGTCCTGTCTTATCTAGCCAGTTCTTAGCTCATTATGGTCAGGGAATGTATCTGTTTATTATTGTATTGTACTCTCCCCAGCACTTAGTACAGTGCTCTGTACACAGTAAGCACTCAATATATATGAGTGTCTGACTGATGGTAGTAGTTCTTCATCATGGATAACTGCCATGTTGACCTGTTGTTCCATGATGTGATAGTTTTTTTGGCTGGATTTTTTTGTCCCCACTTTGTAGAATGGAACTACAAGGTTGGAGCCCACTAGATCTGGCTATCTGGTAAGCCTATCTCTATAAGGCAGACAATTTATAAAGCATCTTTTCTGCCCCTTCCCTTCTCAGGCAGGTATCTTCGATACAATGTCTACCTGTTCAGTGATTTACCAAACCATATCCTACATTTCTAATTTCACGGGATTTTGTCTAGGACTGAGTAATGTACATTGCACATCCCATGTGGGTTAAGGATTAAGTCCAACCTGACTACTTTGCAGCTACCCCAGTGTTTGACATATAATATAAATATAAAAATAATAATGTATAATATAATATAATACATAATATAATATGATAATGTAAATATAATAATAATAATAATGAAGATGACAATAAGTATCCCCAAGTAGAGAAGCAGCATGGCTGAGTGGAAAGAGCACGGGCTTTGTAGTCAGAGATCATGGGTTCAAATTCCAGCTCCGCCAATTGTCAGCTATGTGATTTTGGGCAAGTCACTGAACTTCTCTGGGCCTCAATTACCTCATCTGTAAAATGGAGATTAAGACTGTGAGCCCCCCGTGGGACAACCTGATCACCTTGTAATCTCCCCAGTGCTTAGAACAGTGCTTTGCACATAGTAAGTGCTTAATAAATGCCATTAATAAATGGTATATACTTGTTTGCTAAATACCACAGTCTGCACCAAAGCAGCAGCATGAGAAACATCTGAGAAGCAGCATGGCCTAATGGGTAGAGCATGAACTTGGGAGTCAGAAGGACCTGGGTTCTCATCCAGGCTGGGCCACTTGTCTGCTGTATGAACTCAGGCAAGTCATTTCACTTATCTGTGTCTCAGTTACATCATCAGTAAAATGAGGATTAAGACTGTAATCTCTATGCAGGACTGACTTGTATCCACCTCAGTGCTTAGTACAGTGTCTGACTTTGTAAGCACTTAAATGCCATAAAAAAAGGAATGCACACAGCAAAGCATTTGAACACAGAGCTAAATGCTGTTGCGGAATTCTGTTACCTATATAATACCCTAACACACAACAATAGAGAAGGAAGTAGAAAACCAAATCAAGAAGGCCAGGGCACCCTTTAGGAGATTGTCATACAGCGTGAGGTTCTGGCATGGTAACAAGCCCCAGACCAAACTGAAGGTGTCCAGAACTGTAGAGCTGTCCAACCTTAAGTATGGCTGAGAAATCACAGATTCCAGACAGGAGTCACATCAGATTCTTTCAGCAGTTCCACCAGCATTGCTTGCAGGCCAATCTCAATACCGAATGGCACTACGAGATCACGAATAATGAAATTCTGGAACAGAGTCTCCTGATATCGAAGCTTTGTTCACCATGACACAGCTCTGCTGGGTGGGACTCCTGAAGAGAAAGGGCAGCAGCAGAATGAACAAAAAAAATGTTGAATGGAGAGTGGAAATTAGGAAGCAAAAAGCAAAGAGGGTGGAGGATAAATTTTAGGGACATGGTCAAACAAAGCCTCAAATGTCGCTGTATTCCTGTTGAAAGTTGGGAATCAGTTGCCAGGAGAAGCAGCATGGCCTCGTGGAAAGAATATGGGCCTGAGAGGCAGAGGAGCTGGGTTCTAAGCCTGGCTCTGCCACTCATCTGCTGTGTGACCTTGAGAAAGTCACAACTTCTCTGTGCTTCAGTTTCCTCATCTGAGAGAGAGTTTGGGAGGGAAGATAAGGAGCTCAGTCTTAGACATTGGCAACACATCCAGTTGGAGATGTCCTGAAGGCAGAAGAGGAGAGGGAGAGGGAAAGGAAACACGCATGAACAGGGGAGGAGATGTAGATTTGGGTAACATAAAAATAATGATGGTATTTGTTAAGCACTTACTATGTGCCAAACGCTGTTCTAAGTGCTGGGGTAGATACAAGATTAAAAGGTTGTCCCACATGGGGCTTATTGTCTTAATCCCCATTTTAAAGATGAGATAACTGAGGTACAGAGAAGTGAAGTGACTTGCCCAAAGTCACATAGCTGACAAATGGCAGAGTCAGGATTAGAACCCGTAACCTCTGACTTCCAAGCCCATGCTCTTTGCACTGAGCCACGCTGCTTCTCTTCATCCGCATAGAGATACTAATTGAAGCCATGGGAGAGAATGAGTTCACCAAGGGAGTGGATATAGATGGAGAACAGAAGGGGACTAAGAACTGACCCTTGAGGAACCTCTATAGTTAGGGGATGGGAGGGGGAGGAGGATCCTACAAAGGAGACTGAGAATGAATGGCCGGAGAAATAAGAGGAGAACCAGGAGAGGACTGAGTCAGTGAAGCCAAGGCTGGATAATGTGTTGAGGAGAAGGGGATGGTCAACAGTGTCATAGCCGAGAGGTCGAGGAGGAGTAGGATAGAGTAGGAGCCGTTGGATTTGGCAAGAAGGAGGTCATTGATGACCTTTGAGAGGGCAGTTTCGGTGTAGTGTAGGGGGTGAAAGCCAGATTGGAGGGGGTCCAGGAGAAAGTTGGAGGAGAGGAATTCGAGGGAGCGAATATAGACGACTTGGTTCACCCCAGGGTTTAGTCCAGTTCTTGACATATTGCAAGCACTTATGCATGATAACTATAGCCTTCTACTATCAAGAAAAGAGTATCCTTCTGAGGAAGTATTTTGTAAGTCACAAGGCAAGGAGGAAAGGGGGAGATAGAACCAGGCATTGCCAAAATTGAAAATAGCATCACAAGGTCAAACATCTTGTGAACACCATATGGCACAGAAATTTAGGCCTCATTGGATCTTTACAGCCCCACACACACACACACACACACACACACACACACACACACACTCTCTCTCTCTCTCTGTTGAATTTCGCCATCGGTGAGTTTTGGAAATTATTCTCCATAACTAAATCCAATCCCTTCCTGCAATAAAACCAATTTCATTAGTGAAGTTGAAAATCAGGTGACCATCATTTTTAGTACAATGATGCCAGTTCAAACTCTTTACTTCTCTCAAACTCACCTCCAATACATCCATCACCTCTGACCCACTGCTCACGCTATTTCCTCTGCAGCTGGCACGATGATTTGGCATTTCTGGATGTGTAGAGGAAATGAGAGACAAGTGGGACTTGGGTAGCGGCACTGAAAAAGCATTTCCGAGGGCTTTCCCTCAGAAGAGTCATTTAAATTCAGAGCAACTATCCACTGTGCCACACTACTTCTTGGTCATTCTTGGAAAATTTTATCTACAACTAAATCAAATTTATTGATGCATATAAATCCCATTTCTTTAATAGTAATAATAATGGTATTTGTTAAGCGCTTACTATGTGCAAAGCACTGTTCTAAGCGCTGAGGATTCTTAATCCCCATTTTACAGATTAGGTAACTGAGGTCCAGAGAAGTGAAGTGACTCGCCCAAAAGCCACACAGCTGACAATTGGCAGAATCTGGATTTGAACCCATGACCTCTGACTCCAAAACCCGGGCCCTTCCACTGAGCCATGCTGCTTCCTTACCAAAGTCAAAAGTTGAGTGGTCACCATCTTTAATCTAATGATGCCAATTCATGCTCTTTGCTTCTCTCAAGCTCACCTCCTAACCAACCCGCACCTCTAATCCACTGCTTATGCCTTCCCCTCCATAGGGACCTCCAATTAAAATGAACTCTGCCAGTATGTTAGAACACATATACCTGTAATAAGTCCACTACTCCAAAGTCAATCCAAATATATTGAGGTGCAGGCAGATTAATCAATTGCATTAACTGAGCACTTACTGTGTGCAGAAAACTGTTCTAAATGCTTGGGAGAGTAAGATAACAACAGAGTAGGTAGACATGTTCCCTGCCGACAAAAAGATTAGTCTTGAGGGGCAGATCTTGGAGAGGAGTAAAAATACTTTTGGGGAGTTGTAGAGAAACCTGGTGTACACCAAGAAAGGGTCTAATTTTTGTTCCACACATAGCCAGTGAAAATCGTAAGAAGAATTCCAGCAAATGAACAGAAAAATAGTAAACTAACCAGAAAATTCCAAATCCTTTATCACCTGTCTAATATTCACCTGTAAACATTATAGATCGACCAAGATGACAAAAAAGAATTACCCATTTGGAGAAGGCTCTTCCCAAAATCCAAGGCATCTTTCAGGAGACATCCTCTAGACACCAGAGGAAATCGCATTATTCATTTCACCTGCTTTTATAGATTTAGCTCCTCGGATCCCTGGGTAGGGGGAGAAGTACAGGGAAATGCCTTCTGGGAAGTTCAGTCTGTGATGAAAGAGACTTCATTATTTCCAGCACCTGTTTGGAAGCAGCAGCTGCCCCCTTGCCTTCTGGGAAGATTAACCTCATTATTCAGGATTCTATATTCCTCTTCCACTCCGTCCTTTAGCTCCATCTCCAAAAAATGGTTTGTTTACTTGCAAAACATCACAGCCCAACAAACCATTTCTCTCCTGTTCTTTTGAGATGTCTACAGAGCTGCCTTCTCCGAAAGGCTTTCATTGAACAATATTCCCACCTTCCAGGCAGCCCAGCCCATCTACCAACTCACCACTCATGAGTTTTATTTTTGTATTTATCCACTTGAGTGGCTCTGACTTCTCTCCTAGCCCATTCAATTCGAGGAGCAGAGACCATGTCTTATGCTTCTACTGAAGGTACTTCAAGCACCTAATCTAATGTTCTGAACAAATGATGACCTCACCACGCCAAGCAGCTACTCCTAATCATTAGCTTCAAGTCACTCAATTAGTTCTCTCCCACCTGCTCATCAGTGCTCTGCTCCCATCACACCTCAGCTGGCACACATTACTCTCCAGTCAACCTTCTCACTGTGCCCCATTTTCTACTCTTCTACTGCTAACCTCTTGCTTTGACCAGTTTTTTCTGCCTGAAACTCACTCCCTCATCAAATTTCCAAACCACAGTTTCCCCCATCTTCACACACCTCCTGAAATCCCACCTCCTTCAGGAGACCTTTCAGGATTCATGTGGAACAGGGACTGCATTTGACCTGATTAATTTGTGTCTACCAATCTCTTGGAAAAGTGCTTGACACATAATAGATGCTTAGCAAATATCATTAAAAAGAAAGTCTCTTCTCCAGGTCACAGATTCCTAGTAATAATAATAATTGCGGTATTTGTTAAGTGCTTACTATAGGCACTAGATTGGATACAAGCAAATCAGGTTGGACACAGTTGCTGTCCCAAGTGGGGCTTACAGTCTCAATACCCATTTTACAGACAATGTAACTGAGGCCCAGAGAAGTGAAATGACTTGCCCAAGGTCACACAGCAGAGAAGGGGTGGAGCTGGGATTAGAAGACATGACCATCCACTGCCCCAAACTGCTTTTCTCTACTACTTCAGAATTTACTCATTTACAACCACCTGTAGTAATTTTGTACATAATGACTTAGATACTCTAACTTTTAAGCGCATATTGCTTCCTTTATCAATGTTTCTATTCAAATTGTCCTATTGGTAATTTACTGTGGGTCTATCTCCTAGTTGGATTGTAAACTCACTCCTTAATTGCTGTGCTTTCCCAAGCAATTCATAAAAAACACTCAGTGGACACTAAATAAACATTATTACTACTAAGCATCTTGAGGACAGGGATCATGTCCTCTAACTTAACTGTACTCTTCCAAGCACTTAGTTCAGAACTCTTCGCACAGTAGGGGCTCAATAAATATGAATGATTAATGGTAAGTGGCCTTTCCTGGACTTGAACTCATTAGTTTCCCTTTTTCCAAGGCAAATGATCCAAGTATCTCTAGCTCTTCCTCATACAAGTATGTTTCCTAACCATTTAATCATCCTTATTCATTTTATTTTATCCCATCTGTACTTTCCTCTTCATTAGTGGGTTCTGGAGTTCAGATCTAGGCTCAAGATCCCAGGGAAATTCTCACCAGCATTAAGCAAAATAAGAAGACAGATTAACAGGCTATTGTTGTGCTTACTTTTAAAACAGCAGGCTACACTGTTAGCTATGAGGCTTTTCACCATGAAATCTATAAAGGCTTCTTTGAAGAGTATACTTCTTATTTTGGGGTGTGGTAATAAAATCTGTGCATCAATATTTTTGTTTAAAATGCCACTGTTTTTTTCAAAGGCCTCTCCTGTTGTCTACTTTTTTTTTCTGAAAATGAATTGGAGAGGCTTCTCTTAACATTGTGATTCGAATCTGGCTTCTGTCCCCTTGAGATAGGGGAGACACAAACTCACAGGCACATACACATTCACTGAGTTGAAATATATCTGTCCCACTGGACTGTAAGTTACTTCAGAGCAGGCATCATGTCTACCAACTTTATTGAACTATATTCTTCATCATCATCATCATCATCAATCGTATTTATTGAGCGCTTACTATGTGCAGAGCACTGTACTAAGCGCTTGGGAAGTACAAATTGGCAACATATAGAGATAGTCCCTGCCCAACAGTGGGCTCACAGTCTAAAAGGGGGAGACAGAGAACAAAACCAAACATACTAACAAAATAAAATAAATAGAATAGATATGTACAAATAAAATAAATAAATAAATAAATAGAGTAATAAATATGTACAAACATATATACATATATACAGGTGCTGTGCGGAAGGGAAGGAGGTAAGATGGGGGGGATGGAGAGGGGGACAAGGGGGAGAGGAAGGAAGGGGCTCAGTCTGGGAAGGCCTCCTGGAGGAGGTGAGCTCTCAGCAGGGCCTTGAAGGGAGGAAGAGAGCTAGCTTGGCGGATGGGCAGAGGGAGGGCATTCCAGGCCAGGGGGATGACATGGGCCGGGGGTCGATGGCGGGACAGGTGAGAGTGAGGTACGGTGAGGAGATCAGCGGTGGAGGAGCGGAGGGTGCGGGCTGGGCCGTAGAAGGAGAGAAGGGAGGTGAGGTAGGAGGGGGCGAGGTGATGGAGAGCCTTGAAGCCCAGGGTGAGGAGTTTCTGCCTGATGCGCAGATTGATTGGTAGCCACTGGAGATTTTTGAGGATAGGAGTAATATGCCCAGAGCGTTTCTGGACAAAGATAATCCGGGCAGCAGCATGAAGTATGGATTGAAGTGGAGAGAGACACGAGAATGGGAGATCAGAGAGAAGGCTGATGCAGTATTCTTCCAGGCTTTTAGCACAATACACATTGATTGATTGGCAAGTACTGGGGTGCCTCAGGGCTTAGTTCTGGTTCCTCTTCTATTCTCCATCTATACCCTCTCCCATAGATGCTCTCATGGTTTCAATAACATCTCTACACAGACAATTTCCAAATCTACATCTCTAGCCCTCACCTCTCTCCCTCTCTATAGTCTGGCATTTCCTCCTGCTTTCAGGACATCTCTATTAGGTTGTCCCACTGACATCTCAAACTTAACATGTCCAAAACAGAACTCCTCATCTTCCCACACAAACCCTGACCTGCCCCTGACTTTTCTATCACAGTAGACAATACTACTATCCTCCTTGTCTCACAAGCCTGGAAAACAGCGTTTTTCACCCAGGAGACGCTTAGCAAATACCTTGAAAAGTAGGTATTTGGCATTATCATCAACTCATCTCTCTCATTCAAGCCACACAATCAATCTGTCACCAAATCCTAGCTGTTCTACTTCACAACATCTTTAGAATCCCTCTTTTCCTCTCCCTTCAAACTGCTACCATGCTGATCGAAGCATTTCTCATTTTCCACCTTGACTATTTTATCAACCTCTTCATTGACCTACTTATCTTCTGTCACTCCCCACTCAAGTACCTACTTCCCTCTGCTGCCCAGATCATTTTTACTGAAAAACCTTTCAGTCCATATCTTCCCACTCCTCTACAAAAACTTCCAGTGGTTTCTTAACCACACCCTCATCAAATACAGTCTCTTTACTATTGGCTTCAAGGCAGTCTATGAACTTTCTCCCTCCTTCTTTATCTCGCTTGTCTCCTACTACAGTCTACACTGCACACTCTGATTCTGTAAAACTAACCTACTCTCTGTACCTTTATCTCATCTGTACTGATGTAGAACCCTTGCCCACATCCTCCTTCTGATCTGAAAATGGTATTGACATCTGTCTACTTGTTTTATTTTGTTGTCTGTCTCCCCCTTCTAGACTGTGAGCCTGTTGTTGGGTAGGGACCGTCTCTGTATGTTGCCGATTTGTACTTCCCAAGAGCTTAGTACAGTGCTCTGCACACAGTAAGCGCTCAATATAAATGATTGAATGAATGAATGAATGAAAATCCCTCTCCCCCACCATTATATCCAACAAACCCCATTTTACCCACCTTCATTACCCTCTTAAAATCACATCTCCTTCAAGAAGCCTTCCCTGACTAGGCTCTCATTTCCCCTACCCACCCTCCCCTCTGCATAGCCTGTGGACTTGACTGTGTACCCTTTAAGCTCTTTAAGCACCACATGTGATGGGATTCACATCTACCAACTCTATTGTGCTGTACTTTCCCAAGAGTTTAGTACTATGCTCTGCATACAATAAGCACGGAATAAATACCATTGATTGACAGCTTAATAAGTTGGGAAATGTTCCATTCTTGAACAAACTGAAGTGTTTGCTGAAGGAGAGAACTGATGGGTATGTAATAAGCTTGTAAGAAAAATATGCTCTTCAGCCCAACAGCAAGGACAGACAAAGAATCATGTTTTAGCCTCTAAAAACTGATGGCATCACACTTCACTTCATGTGGGTGTGTTCTTCTAGATTTTGGAGGTTCACTTCTTAGCACTTTGGCCAACTAGCTCAAAAAATTGTAAAAACCCTTCATCTCTACAATAAAGTACACCTCCTTTGTTGTGGGAGGAAGGGCAGTCAAGCCACTAGGTTGAAAGCATTGATCAAGGGATTTGAAGTGTCAGCCTGCTGTTCTCTTAAATAATCTGCCCTATAGAGGAAATTTTATGACAGGGTGTGAGAACAAGTAGTCTTGATTTCTGTTTCTATTGGTGTCTAAGTAGCTAAGTGGTGCAGAGGAAGAGGGAGGAAGCAGTAGCACTCTAAGCTATGAATCATTTAGCACCACTTGATCAACAGCACATGAATGCCCTGAGAATATTTCCATTAAGGGGTATGCTGTCATCTTAAACAAAAATAATTAAAATACCATCCAGTGGTTTCTTCTAAATTATGTAGGCCCAGGAGAAACATCAAGAGAGAAGGTTAAAGGAATAACATTTTTTTTCTGCTCCAAATTTAGAAAAAGAAAAAGAGATAACTTCACAGCCCAGCTCAGTGGGAAGGGCATGGGCTTGGGAGTCAGAGGTCATGGGTTCTAATCCTGACTCTGCCACTTGTCGGCTGTGTGACTGGGCAAGTTACTTAACTTCTCTTCCTCAGTTACCTCATCTGTAAAATGGGGATGAAGACTGTGAGCCCCATGTGGTACAACCTGATCACCCTGCATCTATCCCAGTGCTTAGAACAGTGCTTGGCACATAGTAAGCACTTCACAAATACTATCATCACTATTATTATTATAAGGGAATGGGTGTCCAAGAAGAACAGTTATCACACAGTTAATAATAATAATGATAATAATTACAGTATGTATTAAGTGCTTACTATGTGCCAGGCACCGTACTAAGAGCTGGTTCCTTCAAACATACTAGTATTTCAATGTTGGAGACACAATTTTGACTGGAAGGGACATTGTTTTATCCTATGCTGTCGAGTCATCTCTTACCCATAGCGATACCATGGACATATCTCTCCCAGAACGCCCCACCAACATCTACAATCATTCTGGTAGTGTATCTATAGAGTTTTCTTGGTCAAAATGTGGAAGTGGTTTACCACTGCCTTCTTCCATCTAATACAATTGAGTCTCCACCCATGACTGTCTTCCGTGCTGCTGCTGCCAAGGACAGGTGAGTTGTGACTTGTTGTAGATTGCCTTCCACTCGCTAGCCACTGGCCAAGCTAGGAATGGAATGGGTATGCCTCTGCTTGACTCTCCCTCCTGTATTCAAGACTGGTAGAGGACTGGAAACTGTCCAGGTGTGACCCTGATGGGGGGGGGATAAGAAAATAGTCTGAGAAGCAGCATGGCTCAGTGGAGAGAGCACGGGCTTTGGAGTCAGACATCATAGGTTCAAATCCCGGCTCTGCCACTTGTCAGCTGTGTGACTTTGGGCAAGTCACTTCACGTCTCTGGGCCTCAGTTTCCTCATCTGTAAAACGGGGATGAAAACTGTGTGCCCCCTGTTGGGACAACCTGATCACCTTGTAATCTCCCCAGCACTTAGAACAGTGCTTTTCACATAGTAAATGCTTAACAAATGCTATTATTATTAATATTATCGTAGTTACTGTGGTACGTATTAAGCATTACTCTATGGTCTGCAATGGGGTACAAACAAGATAATCAGATCTGACACAGTCCCTGTCCCACATGGGTCTCACAGTCTAGGAGGGAAGGAAAACAGGTATTTTATCTCCAGTTTACAGATGAGGAAACTGAGACACAGAGAAGGCGTGTGTCTGGACCAAGGTCACACAGGGAAGAAATGGCAAAGCCAGGATTAAAATCCAGGTCCTCTTAATCCCAGTTCTGTGCTCATTCCAGTAGGCCACACTGCTTCTCTGCCAACAAGTTTCCATATGGTCTTAGGTCCTTTGAGGCTGTTACTCTCCCTCGATGAACTGCCATGTAATGGGGGAGACCAGCATATGAAAGACACAGTAATAATAATAATAATTATTATTATTATTGTTATAACATTTGTTAAGCACTTACTATGTGCCAGGCACTGTACTAAGTGCTGGGGTGGATAGAAGCAAATCGGGTTATACACAGCTCCCATCCCACGTGAGACTCACAGTCTCAACCCCCATTTTACAGATGATATAACTAAGGCCCAGAGAAGTGAAGTGACTTGCCCCAGGTCACACAGCAGACAAGTGACAGAGTGGAGATTAGAACTCATGACCTTCTGACTCCCAGGCCCATGCTGTATCTACTAGGGGAAGCAGTGTAGCTCAGTGGAAAGAGCACGGCCTTTGGAGTCAAAGGCCAGAGGTTCAAATCCCAGTTCTGCCAATTGTCAGCTGCGTGACTTTGAGCAAGTCACTTCACTTCTCTGTGCCTCAGTTACCTCATCTGTAAAATGGGGATTAAGACTGTGAGAGTCCCCTGTGGGACAACCTGATGACCTTGTTACCTCCCCAGTATTAGAACAGTGCTTTGCACATAGAAAGCACTTAATAAATGCCATTATTATTATTACTATGCCATGCTGCTTCCCATATAATTTTGCAAGACATAATAATACTGCTACTAATAATTATAGCATTTATTTAAGCATTCACTATATTCTGGGCACTGTTCTAAGCACTGGGGTAGGTACAAGGCAATCAGGTTTCCCAAGGTGGGGGCTCACAGTTTTAATCCTCATTTTACAGATTAGGTAACTGAGGCACAGTTAAATTAAGCAACTTGCCCAAGGTCACATAATGACAACTGATGGAGTTGGAATTAGAAGTCATGTCCTCTGACTCTCAAGCCCATTCTCTTTCCACTAAACCACACTGCTTGCATGACTAGAGAAAACCCTAAACAGTAATATGTCAGGGACATTTATAATCTACCTTTACTAAAAATAGAATAGGAGATGGATAGGAACTCTTTTCCCCGAACCTTATATAAGGACTGGAAAGCCTTTAGTACAGTGCTCTGCACATAGTATGTACTCAGTAAATAACACTGGTGATGATGGAAAGGATCTCATGAATATATTTCTCCATTCTATGCAAACCCCATTCTCCCATTCAAGTGCCTTCTCTTTCTTAAAAGATGATTCCATACAGAAGCAGTGTGGTTTAATGGAAAGAGCATGAGCCTAGGAGTCAGAGGACTTGGGTTCTAATCCTAGCCCTGTCACTTGCCTGCTGTGTAAGGTTTCATTCATTCAATCATATTTATTAAGTGCTTACTGTGTGCAGAGTACTGTACTAAGTGCTTGGGAAAGTACTGTACAGCAATAAAGAGTGAAAATCCATGCCCACAATGAGCTCATGGTCTAGAGGTGGGGAGACAGACATCAATACAAATAAATAAAATTACAAATACATACATAAGTGCTGTGGACAGGAAGAGGGGAAGAGCAAAGGGAACAAGTCCGGGGAATGCAGAAGAGAGTGGGAAATGAGGAAGAGTGGGACTTAGTCTGAGAAGGTCTCTTGGAGGAGATGTGCCTTCACTAAGACTTTGAAGGGGAGGAGAGTAATTATCTGGTGGATTTGAGGAGGAAGGGCATTCCAGACTAGAGGTAGGATACAGGCCCCAGGGTCGGTGGCCAAGCAGGCGAGACCGAGGCACAGTGAGAAGGATAGCACCAGAGGAGCGAAGTGTGTAGTCTGAGTTGTAGAAGGAGAGAAGCGAAGTGAGGTAGGAGGGGGCAAGGTGATGGAGTGCTTTAAAGCCAATGGTGAGGACTTTTTGTTTGATACGGGGGTGGATAGGCAAACACTGGAGATTTTTCAGGAGGAGGGTGACACGTCCTGAGTGTTTTTGTAGAATTATGATACAGGCAGTGAAGTGAAGTATGGACTGGAGTGGGGAGAGGCAGGACATTGGGAAGTCAGAAAGGAGGCTGATGAGGTAATCTAGGAGGGATAGGAGCAATTATATTAACGTGGTAGCAGTTTGGATGGAGAGGAAAGGGTAGATTTTGGGAATGTTGTGAAGGTGGGACCAACAGGATTTGGTGATGGATTAAATATGTGGGTTGAATGAGAGAGGGGAGTCAAGGATAACGCCAAGGTTATGGGCTCGTGAGACAGGAAGGATGGAGGTGCCATCTACAGTGATGGGAAAATCTGGGAGAGGACATGTTTGGGTGGAAGATAAGAAGCTCTGTTTTGGACATGTTAAGTTTGAGGTGACAGGAGGACATCCAAGTAGGGATGTCTTGAAGCCAGGAGGAGATGCATGCCTAGACAGAAGAAGAGGAATGAATTGACACATTTTCTTCTATGAAACATTATTCAGGTGAAATCCTTCAAGATAATATGACCATGCCACACTTTTAAAAATGTCAGTGATTGCATCTTCTACTTTGAACTACTGTGTCCACTGATATGATGAGCAGGGGGCAGTAGAGAAAAGCAGGACTTTCCATGAAGTTTGCGTGTAAGGAACCCAGGCCAACTGTGTTCATATTTTCCTCTACTGTCCCAGGTCATTTTTCCACTCTCTAGATCAGGGGAATCAGGACACCGTTTCCTCCACTGTCCCAGCTCATTTTCCCAGGCTCTGAAGTAGCGGCTGCAGCAGTAGGGGGAAGCAGGAAAACAGGTTTCCCTCTGCTGTCCTGGCTCATTTTGCTGACTGATCCCCACGGTGAGGGGTGGGAGGGAAAGAACGGCTGCTACTGCTGCTGCCCGCCACCAATGTCACACTCAGGACCAAAGGAGAGGAAGGAGCCGAGCTGGACTTCCCCCGTGGGGTGAAGAGAGCTGAGCTGGGTTGATGGTATGCTGAGGTCCATCTCCCCACGGGGCAGGCAGAGGAGGTTTCGTGTTTGGTTCTTTTTTGTTACAGAATGAAAACAAAAAAACCCAGGGCCAGCATTGGTCTGAGGCAGGGGCGACCCCAGACCGGGGAGCACCGTGGCCACAGCCCAGGCTGCGTTGGAAGGTGGCCACCAGGCTGGCATCAGATTGCATCACATGACCTATGTGTTGCCGACTTGTAATGTGTTGCCGACTTGTACTTCCCAAGCGCTTAGTACAGTGCTCTGCACACAGTAAGCGCTCAATAAATACGATTGATTGATTGACTGATTGATTGATAGATGACCTGGCTGGGGGAGGGTGGGAGGGCACACCATGTTGGACCATAGTTCAACCCTTTCACCTCAGGTTTGGTATAATTGATAGGCCACCCAGACGAATGTATATGCTAAACAACCACTTGTCCACAAAACTCACCCCCATCAAAGAATCTCTGGTGTCCTTAGATAAGCCATTTAACTTCTCAGTGCCTCTGTTTCCTCTACTGTAAAATGGGGATTTGATACCTTTTTTCCCTGCTACTCAGACTGAGATCCCTGTATTGGACAGGTTCTGTGTCAGACCCGAGTAATTTATATCTTCCCCAATGTTTAGGACAGTGTTGGGAACACAGCAAGCATTTAACAGATGCTATTTTATAACTTAGGCCATAACACATCAAATTGTTCCAATCTCTAAATATTTAGTCCTTCTAAATTAGAAACAAACATTGATCCCAAACATATTCTTTTGTTCAGACTAAGCATTTCTTTATCTCTCATGGGAGGAAATTTATACTGACGTCCCTTAAAGTCAACCATGAAAACTTGATTTGCCAGCGATGGAAAAGCCCTGCTTTTCATCATCTTTTTTGCCTCTATTGTCCCTGTTTAGGAATCTTATTTTATCTTAATAAGTATGGCACTTATTGAGTGCTTACTCTGTGCCAAGCACTGTATAAGAGGTAGGATAGATACAAGATAATCGGATAGGACACAGTTCCTGTCCCATATTCATTCAATCTTATTTATTGAGCGCTTACTGTGTGACTATGAGTTTCTGTACCATATGGAGCTCATAGTCAAAGTAGGAGGGAATCCCCATTTTACAGATGAAGAAACTGAGGCCCAGAGAAGCTGTTACTTGCCCAAGGTCACACAGGAGATGAGTAGAATATTCAGAATTAGAACCCAGCTCCTCTGACTCCACTAGGCCACGCTGCTTCCTCATCTTCCTTCTATTCCATGATTATTTCTGAATATTTCATGTCTCTCACTTAATCTCAGACATCAGGGCCTCCTTATTGAATCATATTACTAATTTTATTACTTCCATTACTGCAAGTGACATGAAAGATACATAGAGTTTATGTCTCAATGATCCTATCTTATCCAGAGGATAGCAAGCCTATTAATAGATAATAAGAATGAAATAGTAAAGAACCCTTAAAAACATGCAGTTTGGCAACCAGAGGTGCACAACTCATGGGATAATACAACAAACAGTGTTTATAATAGAATGCTTCAGTGGTGGAACAGGAAAGCACTTTAGAGACATCATTCATAGGAAATGAATGACCACGTCTTTCCAGTTTAACTGATAGTCGCTTTCAAAGGCCAATGAATCCTCCTTACAGACTTGGTAAACCATGTAAATTCAGCCATCTGTTCTTGCTAAGATGGCTCAGGATGGGGTAGGTGATCTCATACTTCTGAGGATCTGTTCCTTCAAAGAACATTCTCAGAGATTTTTATGTTTCTGTTTTGTATCAAACTGGACTTCATCATCAATCGTATTTACGATACGATATTATGATACGATACGATACGATATTATGATACGATATTATGATACGATACGACACGATATTGAAAATGGTGTAGCTTTTTGAGTGGAAATTTCTTCACCCAGCAGATGGTAAATCTATGCCATTTATCCTCACAGGAAGTTATTCATGATTGGTTGCCAGGGCATATAGCGGGAACCCCTAGGAGTGTTGGGTGATCCACCTCTAACCTTGAGGGTGAGTGATCAGGAGGGAAAACCTGACATGATTTCTCTATGAATTCTGGTGTCACTGTTGAAGATGGAGCCTGGATCAGATGACCATGGGCATATTTTTATGGTCTGGTGGATTTATTTGCCTTCGAAGATTTGAGCCCTTGTTAAACTAGGTAGGAAAGAACACTGAGCTGCTGAAACCCAAAATACCTTCTTTTAAAAAATAGGATTTGTTAAGCATTTATTCTGTGCCAAGAACTATACTAAACATTGGGGTAGATACAACATAACAGGTTGGACACAAACCTTACCCAGCATGGGGGAATAAGTCAGAGGGATGAAGCTCACAACCTTGGTGTCATCTTTGACTCCGTTCTCTCATTCACCCCACACATCCAATTTGTCATCAAAACCTGCCAGTCTCACCTTCACAACATTGCCAAGATCCACCCTTTCCTCTCCATCCAAACTACTACCTTGTTGGTACAATCTCTCATTCTATCCTGTTGGATTACTCCATCAGCCTCCTTTCTGATCTCTCATCCTCCTGTCTCTCTCTGCTTCAGTCTATACTTCACTGTGCTACCTGGATTATCTTTCTACAGAAACGCTCTGGGCATGTCACTCCCCTCCTCAAAAATCTTCAGTGGTTGCCTATCAACGTTCGCATGAAGCAAAAAGTCCTCACTATTGGCTTCAAAGCTCTCCATCCCCTTGCCCCCTCCTACCTCACCTCCCTTCTCTCCTTCTACAGCCCAGCCCACACACTCTTCTCCTCTGCTGGTAACCTCCTCACTGTGCCTCATTCTCGCCTGTCCCGCCATCGACCCCTGGCCCATGTCCTGCCTCTGGCCTGGAATGCCCTCATTCCACACATCCATCAAACTAGCTCGCTTCCTTCCTTCAAAGCCCTACTGAGAGCTCACCTCCTCCAGGAGGCCTTCCCAGACTGAGCCCCCCCTTTTCTTCGGCTCCTCCTCCCCTCCCAGTTGCCCCCACTCCCTCCCTCTGCCCTACCCCCTTCCCCTCCCCACAGCACCTGTAAACATTTGTACATGTCTTTTACTCTATTTTATTAATGTGTACATATCTATAATTCTATTTATCTATTTTGATGGTACTGACACCTATCTACTTGCTTTGTTTTGTTGTCTGTCTCCCCCTTCTAGACTGTGAACCTGTTGTTAGGTAGGGACTGTTTCTATCTGTTTGCCGAATTGTACTTTCCAAGTGCTTAGTACAGTGCTCTGCACACAGTAAGTGCTCAATAAATGATTGAATGAATGAATGAAGATTTGGGCCCCTATTTTACTAATGCGGTAACTGAGTCACAGAAAAGTGAAGTGACTTGTCAAAGGTCACACAGAAGACAAGTGCCTGAGCCTGGATTAGAACCCAGGTCCTTTGGCTCTCAAGCCCATTCTCTTTTTGTGACTGATGGTGTAGAAACCAAGGAAGAGCCAGGGACATGATTCATTCTTTAGAAATTTATCCTATAACCCCTGGATTCCTGTTTTGAAAATAAGCTGTACCCACAGAGTTGTAAATTGTCTTCAGAATACCATGGTCGTGTAAACCACTGCATCCTTCCTACACAGTCTCAAGTAGAAAGACATAAATCATTACTCGTTGAGATGCTCTGTGCATGAGCCAGAATAGTTTCTCCAAGTGTCGGTCCTTGGGCCTTGTTTTCAGTTTTTTCTCAGCCTTGCCCAGGATTTTTTGGCTGAATAAATACCATTTGGAATGCAAGACTTTCACTGGGGAAAACCTGTTATGCATCTCATTTCCTATCAGCCCTGCGTACTGCAGGTGACTCGCTGAGATGATGGTTGGGAGACTTCCTGTGTTAACTGAAACATTCATCCTGTGGAGAATGCGAGTCTCCTGGTTCCACTTCCTTGACGATGGCGGACGAGGTGAAGCATCACATCCTTGTTATTCCAGCTAAGCAACCAGTCTCAGCTCTCCAAGAGAGCTGCCCCCAGCCTCTGCATTTTATGCTGGGGTGATCAATCAATCAATCAATCTCTCGATGGTCTTTACTGAGCACTTACTATATGCAGAGGACTTAGTGCTTGGGAGAGCAAGATACAACAGAGTTTGCAGACATGTTCCCTGCTCATACTGAGCTTACTGTATAGAGGGAAGGTAATTAATCAATCCTATTTGTTGAGCACCTACCTTATGCAGAGCACTGTACTAAGTGCTTGGGAGAGTACAGACAGAGCACTGTACTAAGTGCTTGGGAGAGTACAATATAATAGACACATTTCCTGCCCATAATGAGCTTACAGCCTAGAGGTAACTGAAGAGCTTATATTTATGAGCACTTCGAATGGGTGATGAATGAACATCCATTTGCCTGGCAAATCCACCTATATTTTCATGATGTTTTGACCCCTGCTATTACACTGCAACATGCTTGAAGGCTGGGATTGTGTCTACCAGCATTTTTTTGTACATTCCAAAGTGCTACGTACAGTGCTCTACACATATAGTGAATGCTCAATAAATTCCAATGATTGATTGTCAGTTGGATTAGCCCAAGGGGTGCTCAAACCTGGATGTGGCAGAGGGGTATAAGAAGAAGAAGAAGAAGAAGAAGAGGAGGAAGAAGAATGTTAAGTGCTTACTATGTTCCAAGCACTGTTCTAAGTGCTGGGGTAGGTACAAGGTAATCAGGTTGTCCCACGTAGGGTTCACAGTCTTCATCCCCATTTTACAGATGAGGTAACTGAGGCACAGAGATGCAGCGTGGTTCAATGGAAAGGGCCCAGGCTTTGGAGTCAGAGGTCACAGGTTCAAATCCCGGCTCCGCCAATTGTCAGCTGTGTGACTTTGGGCAAGTCACTTGACTTCTCTTGGCCTCAGTTCCCTCATCTGTAAAATGGGGATGAAGACTGTGAGTCCCCCGGGGGACAACCTGATCACCTTGTAACCTCCCCACTGCTTAGAACAGTGCTTTGCACATAGTAAGTGCTTAATTAATTCCATCATTATTATTATTATTATTAAGTGACTTGGCCAAGGTCACACAGCTGACAAGTGGCAGAGCTGGGATTAGAACCCATGACCTCTGACTCCCAAGTCTGTGCTCTTTCCATTAAGCCACACTGCTTTATAACAATAATAACAATAGTATTTGTTAGGCACTTACTATATGCCAGGCACTGTACTAAGGGCTGAGGTAGATACGAGGAAATTGGGTTGAACACAGTCCCTGTCCCACAATGGGCTCACAGTCTTGATCCCCATTTTACAAAGGAGGTAACTGAGGCACAGAGAAATAAAGTGACTTCCCCAAGGTCACACAGCAGACTCGTGGTAGGGCAGGGATTAGAAACCAGGTCCTTCTGTCTCCCAGGCCCGAGCTCTATTCACTAGGCCATGCTGCTTCCCTATAGCCTGTAGGCTTGGAGGGGCCCAGGCTGTTCCCTCTAAGCTAGATATTCCTGGATCTCAGCGTTGGAAGGTAGTTATGCAAAATAATAATAATAGTAATTATGGCATTTATTAAGTGCTTACTATGTGCAAAGCACTGTTCTAAGCACTGGGGAGGTTACAAGGTGATCAGGTTGTTCCCCAGGGTGCTCACAGTCTCAATCCCCATTTTACAGATGAGGTAACTGGGCACAGAAAGGTTAAGCGACTTGCCCAAAGTCACACAGCTGACAATTGGCAGAGCTGGAATTTGAACCCATGACCTCTGACTCAAAAGCCCAAAGCCCGTGCTCTTTCCATTGAGCCACATTGTTTCTCTTCTTTACAGTGCCCATAACTCCTGGCTATCATTACCTTGCCTTCTTTTTTTTATCGTATACCAGCCAGGTCATCCCACTATGGGACACCATCAACTTTATGCTGTAAGCGGTCCTCGTACCTCACCTCCCTGATTCCCCCTCCTATCTTACCATCTTGATGTCCTACTAAACTCCAGCCCACATATTTTGTTCTTCTAATGCCAACCTGATGTCACAATGTTCCTTTCTGCTCTGTGCTCTTCTAAACAGTTTTCTACCCATGTTGATTTCCTTGACATGTTGATTTCCCCTCTAGACTGTAATCCCATTCATTCATTCATTCATTCAATCGTATTTTTTGAGCGCTTACTGTGTGCAGTGCACTGTACTAAGCACTTGGGAAGTACAAGTTGGCAACATATAGAGACGGTCAATCAATCAATCAATCAATTGTATTTATTGAGTGCTTACTGTGTGCAGAGCACTGTACTAAGCGCTTGGGAAGTACAAGTTGATCAGGTCCCTACCCAACAGTGGGCTCACAGTCTAGAAGGGGGAGACAGAGAACAAAACAAAACATATTAACCAAGTAAAATAAATAGAATAAATATGTACAAATCAATCAATCAATCAATCGTATTTATTGAGTGCTTACTATGTGCAGAGCACATAAAATACAAATAAAATAAATAGAGTAATAAATACATACAAACATATATACATATATACAGGTGCTGTGGGGAGGGGAAGGAGGTAAAGCGGGGGGCGATGGAGGGAGACAGAGGAGGAGAGGAAGGAGGGGGCTCAGTCTGGGAAGGCCTCTTGGAGGAGGTGAGCTCTCAGTAGGGCTTTGAAGGGAAGTTTGAAGGGAAGTTTCCCTACCACTAAGGGTAGGGAATGAATCTGTTCAATGTTGTATTGTACTCTCTCAAACACCTTAGTACAGTGCTCTGCACACAATAGGTGCTTAATAAATACAATTGAATGAAAGAATGAACTTACTCACTGTACCTCGATCTCTTCTATCCTGCCTCTGGTCTGGAACTCTCTCCCCCTTTATACCCCACAGATGATTGCTCTCCCAATCTCCTAAACCTTATTCAAAGCACATTTCATCCATGAGGCCTTCCCTGACTAAGCCCTCTTCTCCCGCACCCTTGTGTGTCACCCTTGTACTTGAATTTGCACCCTTTATTTACCCCCTCCATGCAGCCCCATACCATTAATGTACATAACCATAATTTATTTATTTACATTAATGTCTGTCTCCACCTTTGGACTATAAGCTCACTGTGGGCAGAGAATGTATCTACCAACTCTGTTGCAATTCCTAGGAGAAGCAGCGTGGCTCAGTGGAAAGAGCACGGGCTTTGGAGGCAGAGTTCATGGGTTCAAATCCTAGCTCCGCCAATTGTCAGCTGTGTGACTTGGGCAAGTCACTTAACTTCTCTGTGCCTCAGTTACCTCATCTTTAAAAGGGGGATTAAGACTGTGAGCCCCCCGTGGGACAACCTGATCACCTTGTAACCTCCTCAGCACTTAGAACAGTGCTTTGCACATAGTAAGCACTTAATAAATGCCATTATTATTATTATTATTAATACAGTGCTCTGCACACAGTGAGCTCTCAATAAATACAATTGATTTGTCACTTTGAATGTAAATGGGTCATCACAGAGGAGCATGGCATAGTCGTAGAAAGGGTTTTAGAGTCACAAGGTCATGGGTTCAAATCCCAGCTCCACCATTTGTCTTGGACAAGTCACTTTACTTCTCTGTGCCTCAGTTATACAAATGGGATTTGAGACTGTGAGCCCCATGCAGAACAGGGGTTGTGTCCAACCTTACTTGCTTGTATCCACCCCAGTGCCTAGTACAGTGCCCGGCACATAGTGAGTGCTTAAAAAATACCATTATTTCTTAATAATCATATTTATTGAGCACTTACTGTGTGCAGAGCACTGTACTAAGCACTTGGGAAGTACAAGTCGGCATCATATAGAGACGGTCCCTACCCAACAACAGGCTTATAGTCTAGAAGGGGGAGAATCATCATCATCACATCAAAATCCTTTGCATACATGTCAAATATGCTGCAGCCCTGCCCTTCCTAATTGTTTATTACACTCTGTACCCCAGCAGGGGTACGAGAGTGTGCGTGAAGCTGCACAGGTCACTTGCACTAGAATCAATTTCTCTGTATGAGCTTTCAGTCTTTAAATCTCAAAAACAGGGGTTCATCCATTGTTCAGGACTGGAGACTCCACCATCAACAACATCATCATCATTAACACTGCCACCATCACAGACAGACAGCCCACTCAACCTGGTTCCTGTTTTATGGGAGCTTACATTCTAAGAAGGCACAAAACCCACACCTCTCAATCAATACACATTTCGAAACAAAAGTTCGCATCTCATGTGGGTGCAGTGATGTTTGTTCTTGAGGCGGATGATGCTTTCAATAAATAAAGCCAAAACCTCCCACACATAATCTAATGCAAGCAAAATCCTGGTTGCTTCTTTCTAAATGCTCCATCAATAACATTTGGAAATTCTGCAGAAGCCAAGCAGAGGAGGAAAATCATCAGTGCTTTTCAGAGTGTTAGGGTAGGAGGAAATGACTTTTTCCACTTCCACCAGAATATACGTTTATGCAAGACAGGATCCGTGGCCCATCCAGACCACGATTCTGACTCTAACAGTGGCAGCAGGGTATTTGGAGAATCCTTAGGACAGGGCTCCTCCTTGATATCCATAATGGTAGCCACCCTGAGATTAAGGAGGGACCATTTATCACCCCTAAGCAATCCATGATGACCTGCTGAATCTGGAATTTATCCACACTACTCCTGAACCTTCAGATACAGCAGACTCTCCAACATCCAGTAGGAACCCATTCCACATATTTACCAAGCACTAAGGAAAGAAATCTTTCATTTTCTTCATTTTGAAACTATTGCTTTCAAGCTTCAGTGGGTCTCCCTTCACCCTCTTGCGATGGGATTTGATGTTTGCCCTGACACACAACATTGTTAATTGTGTAAATTTTAATCTTTGGACTGCATCAACAACAAAAGCCCTTAATGGTTGGTGTGTCACTGCATTGGAGGTGGATTTCACCTCCAAGCTGTCAGGACAAATCAAATCTCATGACTTTACCTTCATGATTGAATAGTAAACTATTAAGAAAAAAACCCAACCAACTGGAAAAAATATTCATGGAAAGGGTGCTTAGGTAGTTCCATACAGATAAGAAATGAGCTCTCATTTGAACAGTTGATGAATTTGAGGCTTTTATTGCTTTTCCAATTCAGTTGCATTTCCCAGAGCAAATAGCAGTGAGGACCAGAGCACCGGGAATAGCTTCTCCCCTCAGATCTTCACTTCTGTGAGGGAATCATAAGCCCTTTCAAATTCTTTACTTCTGAAGAGCCTGAGAAAACTGACATTAAGTTCCCTACTTACCAGACCGCCAAATGTATTTTCAGTTCTTTGTTGTTTCCTTGTCTCTGTTTATTCTTTCACGTATTTGGGAGAAAAATTTCCTCCCTCTTTGGTAGAATGAAAGCACTCCTGAATATGTGGGAAAGACCAGAGTTAGTGACAGAGCACTTATCAGGATTGCACTGCCTCTTTACTAACATGGAAGAAGAAAAATGATAAAGCAAACTCGAAACTCTCAAAACGTACCTGTAACTTCTGTCTGTTGACTGGTACATTTGTTCACTCTGGCCATAGTTAAAGGGGTCTCCCAAATCTCACTGTTATTTGCCTGGGGATTTGGTGGGAGAGCACCCCAGATGCACAGTGGGAGTTTTAGTTGACCATGGGACAATTTCTGGGCCACAGATAATAATAATAATAATAATAATAATAATAATAATAATGACATTTATTAAGCGCTTACTATGTGCCAAGCACTGTTCTAAGCACTGGGGGGATACAAGGTAATCAGGTTGTCCCATGGGGGGGGCTCACAGTCTTAATCCCCATTTTATAGATGAGGTAACTGAGGCCCAGAGAAGCTAAGTGACTTGCCCAAAGTCACACAGCTGACAAGTGGTGGAGGTGGGATTCGAACCCATGACCTCTGACTCCAAAGCCCGCGCTCTTTCCACTGAGCCACGCTGCTTCTCTAGGGTGTGGGCGAGACCAAGCCAATTCCCAAATTATGGACTATAGCGTGGTCGGGTACCAATATCACCAGTAGGACTTGAGAGTCTACTGTCATCATTACCATCAACAGCTTTAGCTGAACACCTATTTGTGCAGAACACTGTAATGGGAAGCAGCATGGGCTTAGAGGAAAGATCATTGGCCTGGGAATCAGAGGTCCTGGGTTCTAATACTGTCTGCCACTTGCCTGCTGTGTGACTTTGGCAGTTCACTTAACTTCTCCATACCTAGGTTTCCTGAACTGTAAAATAACGATTTAATGCTCCTTCCTTCATTCATTCATTCAATCGTATTTATTGAGTGTTTACTGTGTGCAGAGCACTGTACTAAGCGCTTGGGAAGCACAAGTCGGTAACATATAGAGACGGTCCCTACCCAACAATGGGCTCACAGTCTAGGAGGGGGAGACAGACAATAAAACAAAACATGTAGACAGGTGTCAAAATAGTCAGAACAGATAGAATTAAAGCTATATGCACATCATTAACAAAATAAATAATAAATATACACAAGTAATAAATAGAGTAATAAATCTGTACAAATATATATACAGTTGCTGTGGGGAGGGGAAGGAGGTAGGGTCAGGGGGATGGGGAGGAGGAGAGGAAAAAGGGGGCTCAGTCTGGGAAGGCCTCCAGAAGGAAGTGAGCTCTTCCTCCTCCTTAAATTGTAAATCCCATGTGAATTACAGACAGTCTCCGGAATGATTAACTTGCATCTACCCCAGAACTTCAGTCAGTCGGTCAGTCACTTGTATTAAGTGCTTACTGTGTGCTGAGCACTGTTCTAAATGCTTGGGAGAGTCCAGTATAATGATAAACATACATATTCCCTCCCACAACAAGCTTAGTCAAGAGGGGGAGACAGACATTAATATAAATTAATAAATTAAATAAATTACTTAATAATCACTTAAAATAGTGCTTGACTCAGTGCTGAACTATTATTATTATTATTATCATTATTATTACTGTATGCAGCCCCCTGTGCAGTTCACTGTATTGGATATCTATAGTATGCAAAGCACTATGCTGAGTGTCTCTGTGGGCAGATTCATTCAGTTGTATTTATTGAGCACTTACTGTGTGCAGAGCACTATACCAAGCACTTGGGAGAGTAGACTTCAGCAATAAACAGACACATTACTTAACTGCAGTGAGTTTACAGATCTAGAGAGAGCTGTATTGGTGGTCTATTGTGAACAGAGCACTGTTCTGCATATCTCTGAAGACAGAACACTGTACTGTGCAACTATTATGTGTAGAGAAAGTAGCAGTATGCTCTGCTCACAGTGCACCCCATTTAATAATAATAATAATGATGGTGGCATTTATTAAGTGCTTACTATGTGCAAAGCACTGTTCTAAATGCTGGGGAGGTTACAAGGTGATCAGGTTGTCCCCCGGGGAGCTCACAGTCTTAATCCCCATTTTACAAGATGAGGTAACTGAGGCCCAGAGAAGTTAAGTGACTTGCCCAAAGTCACACAGGTGACAAGTGGCAGAGCTGAGATTTGAACCCATGACCTCTGACTCCAAAGCCCGGGCTCTTTCCACAGAGCCACGCTGCCTGACTTGGCAGCTCCAGGTGGTGGAGACCACCAGGCAGACAATTACTCTGCCCCTCTTCAAAGCCTTATTGAAAGTCCATCTCCTCCAAACGCCTTCCCAGACTAAACCCTTCTTTTTATCATCTCCCACTCCCTTCTGCATCACCCTGTCTTGCTCCCTTTACTTTTCCCACCCCCTACCCCACAGTACTTATGTATATATCTGTAATTTTATTTATTTGTATTCATGTCTGTCTCCCCCTGCTTCTAATAATAATAATAATAATAATGGCATTTATTAAGCACTTACTATGTGCAAAGCACTGTTCTAAGTGCTGGAGGGATACAGGGTGATCAGGGTGTCCCATGGGGGACTCACAGTCAATCCCCATTTTACAGATGAGGTAACTGAGGCACAGAGAAGTTAAGTGACTTGCCCAAGGTCACACAGCTGACAATTGGCGGAGCTGGGATTTGAACCCATGACCACTGACTCCAAAGCCCATGCTCTTTCCACTGAGCCATGCTGCTTCTCACTGAGCCACGCTGCTTCTCAGACTGTGACCTCATTTTGGCAGAGATTGTCACTGTTTATTTCTGCATTGTTCTTTCCCAAGCACTTAGTACAGTGCTCTGCACACAGTAAGTGCTTAATAAATATTACTGATTGAATGAATGAATGAATGAAGGGCATAGAGGGGCCATAGTGGCCGAAGGGGTGGATGGCACTGAGGACTCCTTTGGGATGCAGCAGGATTAGTTTAGGGCTATAGAGAAATGAAATTAAACTTAAAAGATGAGAACCCCATCACAAATCTATATGAATGCCCATCTCCCTCTCGAGATTGTAAGCTTCTTGTGGCCAGGGACCGTGACTACCAGCTCTTGTTAACTTGTGTTCATTCATTCACTCAATCAATCATTTATTGAGCTCTTACTGTGGGCAAAGCAATATACTAAACACTTGGGAGAGTACAATATAACAATAAACACATTCCCTGCCCACAGTGAGCTCTCCCAAATGGGGTGCTCTGCACACAGTAAATCAATAAATGGATTGATTGAAATAAAAATTAAAAGATGAGATCATGCAATGAGGGAATGCAGGGGAATCAGAGGAATCAGAAACTGGGGATGAATGTGAGGGACAGGAAAGTGGGAAGCCGGGGAGAGCCAGGGAACTGGGGGGAGGAGGTGCAACTGTTTCCACACATGCATTTATGTATGTGGGTCCCTGGGTGATGGGGGGAAGGGCTGCTCGACAGAAGAGTTCCTATGGGTTTCTTCTGAAGTTTCTAGAGCAGTGAAATATGCAGCTCTGACGTGTAAGAAAAAGGAAGGACGAACAAACCAGCCCCAGCAGCACTGTTGCAAGAAATACTCCAGGGGAAGCCATTCAGTGCCAAATTTAGCCACCCAGCTGTCTGAGGCAAGAGGAAACAGGATCACTGAAGGTGTTTAGCATTTTAATAAGGAAGTGATTGTTGTGAATTTTCAGGGTCCCACATGTCTCCTTAAGTACTTCCCACCCCTCCTACATGTATCTCGTGTGTGCAGACTCAGGTTCTAAAGAGTCAGATGAATAATCCTCCTATGGGCCATACAAAATTAAATATCATAATTAAGGTCAGTTGAAAGCTTCTGTTTAATGACAATGAGGACCTCATTTTCTACAACCTCCTTCGTGCAATCAAACAATTATCATTCTCAAATCAATCAAGAGAAAATGAATTTCAGGAGACTGCGAGCTTCTGAAGAGGGCTCTTAGGAATCTAAATTTAGAGGATCTTTTCCTTCAAGGAAACTGAGTTGAACATCTGTAGTGGTGTTTCCTGAAAATAGAATCCTTCTCAGGGGATTACAATATTTACTGAGCTATGGGCTAGTTCAGAGGCATTCCACACTAACATAATCAAGCCATAATCAGGAAGAGAAAACATTAAACGGGATAAAATCAACACAAAGCCCTAAAGGTTAGAGTCTAAGGTTTGCAAGTGTCTGAAATCATGTGAAACCTCTGAGGTTTGAGTGTCTAGCTTAAACCAAATTTTTTCCCTGAAGCTTGCAAAGCTGAACTTGGTCTCTGTTGTTTTCTGATTCAGAAACAATCCAGGGGGGCTTGTGTAAATAACACCAGCTATGCTGAAATGCTATCTTCCAATCAGAGAATAGGCTCTATTAGTGAGATGATTTGGGGCCTTCATCCAGGCAGAAGGTAGTGATTATGATGGAGTATATAGTGACTGACTGAAGAAAAGTTTTTGAGATTTCTTCCAATATTCCATCCCAGTAGGAGATCTTGCTGCACTTTGTTGTCCGAAGTCAGCATTTAGAAACGTTTCATTGGAAGAGCTCTGTAACTGAATTCTTCCATGCCCCTCAATTGTCTGTCAACCTTCGTGTTTACAATACAGTCCCACTGGTAAACTCCCTGAGGATGGTACCATTGGCCTTTTAGTTCCCTGGACTATTCTCCATGCTCCACAAACCACAGGCACTCAGTCAATGCTGTTAATGATCTTTTGAGAAATTCAAAATAAATTTAATCTTCATTTCAGAACACTTGGGATTGGATGCAAAAATGGAAAATCCTACTTCCTCTATTTGTAAATTGGCAACTGCAGGCTTGGAAAAGCTAAGCAAATTTCCCAAGGTCACACCACAAATTGTCAGAACCATAGCCATGGACAATATCATGAAATAGGTCTCCAGGCTCCCAGTTAATTATAGCGTACTGGCTGCCCTAGCCGTAAACATTTTACTCTCCCTCCCCATTAATAAATGAAAATAGAATCTGTGATTTACATATAATGTTTTACAATCAGACGGGCTGATTCAATTTAGAAATGAATGGCTGCCTGCTTTGAGATCTAGAACAAGTCAAGACACTCAAAATTGCAGCAAAAAGAGCTCCACTTAGTCTAATTTGGGAAGGCCACTGCCACCTCCATGTTAGCATCACGTATTGCCTGTTCCATCCCTTTGTTCAAAAGATCTTGCCCCTCGGATAGTTCCCCAAAAGATTACTATCATTCCTATTTACACCCTTCTTCATTGGTGAAATCCTCCAAGATGAGCAGATAAGCTGCCACAGTTTCTCACTGACTTATCCATTGTCTAAATGGTTTAAGCTGTGTCAGTCACTGGCCTAGAGACAAAAGAGCACCTTGGTGTCCCTTTCCTCTGGTAATACTCTTCTACCTCCTCTCTGGCTATGGAGGGGCAGCAACTGGGGGAGAATGACTGGCTGGGGGTGATGCCACCCAAGGAGACAGAAGAGAGTTGCTTCTTTTATTTCTCCTGCTTCCTTTGTCTGGAGCAGTAGTGGCAGACTCTCTTCATTCCCACCCCCTTCATCTCCAGACCCCAATATGAGCTTGGACATGGCACTGTGAAACTCAAGGGGTAAGCGGAGGTAGAGGCAACCACAGCCCTCCCAACTCCCATCCCCAACCAAGAAATAACTCAGAGGAATAATTCAGATGGGTTTTGTGAAGCTCCCACTGTTGGGTAGGGACTGTATATGTTGCCAACTTGTACTTCCCAAGCGCTTAGTACAGTGCTCTGCCCACAGTAAGCGCTCAGTAAATACGATTGATGATGATGAAGGGGGTGAGTTTACAGTTCTGTTTTATGCTAATTAATTGCTTCAGGATTCTCAGGAGAAAGAAGGTTAGTGTTCTATAGTTAAAAAAAAAAAATCACTGGCCTGAGATATCTTCCCACCATCTATAAGTTTTTTTTCTGTTCTCCTTGAGATGGCAAGCAGCAATGGGAGAGAATAATTTTGTGTGAGTGGCAGATGTTCAAATCGATTAGATCGTGTCTACAGGAACCAATCAGGGGACACAGCTCATAAGTGTGCAGTAAATTAACTCTTCTAACTGGGTGAAATGTGACCAGATACAAGCACCCAGGGAAGCCTGTGATACAGTTAAACGTGCCTTAGACAACGCACATCTGTCTCGTGTACCCTGTGGCATTAGGTTTGATCACTTTGGTTTAGCACGCACAGGCCAGGAGGCTGTGTGGTCTAGTGGAGAGCGTTTGTGACTCCCAAACCTTTGGAACATTGTTGTTAGGGTGACTGTGGCCCTGGTTGGGATAGTTGTGACTGTTGGACTCTGAAAAGCAATAATAAATTGTGGTACTCTGTAAGTACTTACTATGTGCCAGGCACCGATCAATCAGTTTGGATACAGTCTCAGTCCCACATAAATCCACATTTTACAGATGAGGTAACTGAGGCCCAGAGAAGTGAAGTAATTTACCCAAGGGCACACAGCAGACATGTGGGGGAGCTGGGATAAGAACACATGACCTTCTGACTCCCAAGGCCGTGTTCTATCCACTATGCCATGCAAACAGTGAAGAGTAATAGACTGCTGCTTTAGCCACAATGCTCTTCACCTCTTAATATATTCATTTCTATCCTAATGATAGCTGCAGGTTCAAAGATGCCATTCCCTGAGAGGTATTTATTACGTATTTGCACCTTCCATAGCTTGCCTGGCTGTGGGTCAGGATATGTCCTAGGCCCTCCCTTTTGGCCTTCATGTAGATGAGAAGGAAGTTGTTACGTATAACATCATTCATTTATTCATTCATTCAATCGTATTTATTGAGTGCTTACTGTATGCAGAGCACTTGGAAAGTACAATTCAGCAACAAATAGATACAATCCTTACCCAACAATGGGGTCACAGTCTAGAAATGGGGAGACAGACAACAAAACAAAACAAAGCAAGTAAACAGGCATCAATAGCATCAGTATAAATAAATAGAATTATAATATATACACATCCTTAATAAAATAAATAGAATAATAAGCATGTACATATATACACAAGTTCTGCGGTGAGGGGGAGGTAGAGCAGAGGGAGGGAGCCCGGGCAATAGGGAGGGGAGGAGGAGCAGAGGAAAAGGGGTGCTTAGTCTGGGAAGACCTCCTGGAGGAGGTGAGCTTTCATTGGGGTACCAATCTTCAGAGTATTCATGAAAAATGTTGTGAGATTAATCTGCTCCCCATAAGGAGTCATAAAAATCTCCGTTTAGATTGTGAGCACCTTGAGATTGAGATTGAGATTGAGAGCCAGGGAGTGATTCTTGTTCTCCGCTGTGTATTTTTTTCCTAATGCTCTGCAAACAGTAGATGCTCAATAAATACTACCAGCTCTGTCACTGACCTCAGATAGGTCACTCAATGTCTTCGAGGTCTCAGGATTCTCATCTGTAAAATGGGGAGAAAAATATCAACTATGATATTAACCATGAGAAGCAGCATGGCCTAGTGGCAAAGCACAGGCTTGGAAGTCAGAGGATGTGAGTTCTAATCCAGGCTCTGCCACTTGTTTGCTGTGTGAACTTGGGCAAATCACTTCACTTCTCTGTGCCTCAGTTACCTCGTCTGTAAAATGGGGATTGAGTGTGAGCCCCACGTGGGACAACCTGAATACCTTGTATCCACCCCTGTGCTTAGAAAAATGCTTGGCACATAGTTAGTGCTTAACAAATACAATAATTAGAGAAGCAGCATGGCTCAGTGGGTAGAGAATGGATCTGGGAGTGAGGAGGTCGTGAGTTCTAATCCTGACTCTACCCCTTGTCTGCTGTGTGACCTTAGGTAAATCACTTCACTTCTTTGTTACTCAGTTCCCTCATCTGTAAAATAAGGATTGAGACCGTGAGCCCTATGTGAGACAGGGACTGTGTCTGACCTGATTTTCTTGTATTCACCCCAGAGCGTAGTACAGTACCTGGCACACAGTAAGTGCTTAACAAATACCACAATTATTATTATCATTATTATCAAACTGTGGTGAGGATGTGGTGAGGATTAAGGGAGAAAGCCCTGCCCCTTACCATGGACTTCTGATGTCTTTAGCTCCAGAGAGAATGAAAAGAAACAGTAAAACAATTCAATAGATGATGGAAAAGGGGGGAAAGACTAATGAGAAGACAAGAAGTAAAGGTCTAAGATAACGATTGGAGAGAGACAGAAAAATAAATGAGAAATCATTTTCATATTACCAGATCTGTAGGGGAGGATGGTTGAGGGAAGAGAGGAAATGAGGTGGCACAGACTGGGCTCTCCTCTCTTTACGCTGTGGGAGCAGGGACATGCTGGAAGGCAGGGGAAGAGAAACATCTCTGCTTTCCCACATGGCCTCATCTCTGTTCTGTAGTACAAATAAAATGTTTCAATGGCCTCCACCCTGGCTCAGCTATGCCTGTCAGCAGGGGAGAGAAGAAGAAGAAGAAAAGAGGTAGTGAACTCTGTCTTATTAGGACATTGTGCTGCCAGTTCTGTCCACGTGCACATTTTAATTAGAAAACTGAAAGCGAATGGGGGTGAATGACATACATTCTAGCAAACGGCGTGGAGAGAGCAGGCCGGATCATTCCAGGCACTACAATGCCTCCAGCTGCTGAAACCCCAGAGCTGCATGGAATGGGGGCAACCAATTTACACTGTTAGGCTGATGCTGAAGGGGTGGTTTCCCTAACTGACTCTTCTCAGGACTCCTGGTGCCAGGAATGGTAGTACAGAAAAACTGCATCCTGCATGTCTACGTCAGCAACGAGCAGGCAGGCCACAGAACCCTCAGCCTTCAAGACAGCATGGCCTAGTTCTTTCATTCATTCAACAGTATTTAGTGAGTGCTTACTGTGTGCAGAGCACGATATAAGCTCTTGGAAAAGTACAATATTCATTCATTCATTCAATCGTATTTATTGAGCACTTACTGTGTGCAGAGCACTGTACTAAGCGCTTGGGAAGTACAAGTTGTACAACAATGAACAGTGACATTCCCTGCCTACGGTGAGCTTACAATCTAAAAGGAGGTGGGAGGTGGGTGAATACAGCCTAGACGATAGAGCGCAGACCTGGGAGTTAAAAGCACTGGGTTCTAATCCCAGCTCTGCCAGTTGTCTGCTGCAGGATCGTGGGTGAGTGACTTCACTTCTCTGTGCCTCAGTTACCTCATCTGTAAAATGGGGATTAAGACTGTGAGTCCCATGTGGGTCATGGACTGTGTCCAACCTGATTAGTTTGCATCTACCCCATCACTTAGTACAGTGTCTGGCACACAGTAAGCTCTTAACAAACATAATAAAAAAAGGAGACATATTTAAGAGGAACTTTCCCAAGAAACACATCCTTTTTATTTCTTGTCCCTCAACTGGAGAAAGGTCATCACGGCATTAATCAGCTTCCTCACAGCCAGGCAGTACGAGGAATCTTTTCGAAGAAGGAGCTGTACTTTATTTCAGAGAAATATAGTGGCGGAAATGGCATGCATTAAATTGTGCTCCTGGCCTCTGTTAATTAGGTTTTCAATACACTTCCAGCTGGGTTTCCTCTTTCTGGATTTTGAGATATGAAATCGGGCAGAGATTAGTTTAATCTAAGTCACAAGGCATATTCATAGAATCCATCTACAGCTTTGCACTGGTGTGTGAAGCTCTCCACTTAGCCCCTGCTGTGTACAGAACATTTTACATCGCATCCCTTCATGTGCAGAACACTAAACTGAGTATATACTGTGTGCAGAGTACTGTGTTGGGCAGTCATTGTGTGCAGAATACTCTACTGAGCACTTACTGTCCACAGAGCTCTATTCTGTGTTCCCACTGTGTACAGAGCACCCTTCTTAGCGTCCACTGTCAGTCAATCAATCATATTTATTGATCACTACAATATTCATTCATTCATTCATTCAATCGTATTTATTGAGCACTTACTGTGTGCAGAGCCCTGTACGAAGCTCTTGGGAGATTACACTATGATGATATAACAGACACATTCCCTACCCACAACAATCTTACAGTCTAGAGGGGGAAACAGGCATTAATTCAAATAAATAAATTACAGACATGTACATAAGTGCTGTGGGACTGGGAGGGGGAATGAATAAAGGGAGCAAGTCAGGGTGATGCAGAAGGGAGTTGAAGAGAAGAAAAAGAGGGCTTAGAGAAGGCCTCTTGGAAGACAGGCACTGTCAATAAGGCTTTTAAGGGGAAGAGTAGTTGTCTATTCAATTTGCGGAGGAAGGATGTTCCAGGCCAGAGGCAGAACATGGACATGAAAGGACATTGTATTAAACTCTGTTGTGTACTCAATACCCAATAGGCAGATGAGGAACACTATCTCAGTCTTCCCTAGAAAGAAAACTAAGTGGTGGCTTGATGAGGGGATACAAACACAGAGGAAAACCAGACATGTTCATTAACAATCAATTACGTTACAGTCTTTCCATCAGGTTCTAAAACTTGAACACCTCCTCTTCAAGAGCTTAGTACAGTGCTCTGTCCATAGTAAGTGCTCCCTTCGTCACCTAGACTTGCTCCCTTTGCTCTTCCCCCCCACCCAAAGCACTTATGTATATATGTATATACCGATAATTCTATTTATTTATATTGATGCCTGTTTACTTGTTGTGATGTGTCTATATCTATAATTCTATTTATTTATATTGATGCCTCTTTACTTGCTTTGATGTCTGTCTCCCCCACTTCTAGACTGTAAGCCCGGTGTGGGCAGGGATTGTCTCTATTGCTGAATTGAACTTTCCAAGCACTTAGTACAGTGCTGTGCACACAGTAAGAGCTCATTAAATACAACTGAATGAATGAATAACTAAATGTCACTGATTGATTGATTGATTCTTCCTTCCCACTTATTCGCTTTTCTCCCTTACAACTCTACTACCTCCTTCTTACCTACTTCCCCAACATGCAAAACAAACTCCTCCCCTCCTCAGTTCCCAACCCCAGAGTAGGAAAAGTCATGTGGTAAAACACCTTTCTATCCTGAGGCCAGGGTCACAATCCAGAGAGTTGGGAAGAGGCATGGCTTAGTGGATAGAGCTCAGGCCTAGAAGTCATAAGGATCTGGGTTCTAATCCCGGCTCCACCACATGTCTGCTGTATGACCTTGGGCGAGTCACTTAACTTCTCTGGGCCTTAGTTACCTCATTTTTAAAATAGAGATTAATAATAATGGTGGTATTTGTTAAGCGCTTACTATGTGCCAAGCACTGTTTTAAGCTCTGGGGTAGATAAAAGGTAACCAGGTTGCCCCATGTCTGGCTCACAGTCTTAATCCCCATTTTACAAATGAGGTAAATGAGGCCCAGAGATGTTAAGTGACTTGCCCAGGATTAAGACTATGAGCCCCACATTGGACAGGGACTGTGTTCAACCTGAAAAACTTGTATCTACCCCAGCTCTTAGAGTAGTTCTTAGTAATACTAAGTGCTTAACAAGCACCATAATTATTATTAATATTATTAGATGCAGTGACTTCCTTCCACAGAAGGGGATTCTCAGGTTCTACTTAAAATACAGGGCCATTCTAGTGAAACCCCAGCTTTAAGCAAATTTGCACCCTGGTCTGATGTTCTTCTCTACAGTGCTGAAGTGAAAATAAAATTGAATCTGGAGCTCCAGGCCTGAATAGCAAAAGGAATTCCTTTGATTTCACATTAGCATCTCTGATGACAAAAGCACATGTCTTCGCTTGTTGGTTCTTAGCTCACTGACTCCAGATATTAGAATCTATTTTCCCTTGCAAGGATGTTGCATTAATAAACTTACCTAAGTCTTGATTGTGCAAGAATCAACAAAAACCTTCCTTTGTTTTTGCTTTTCCTTTGTGAAATGAATAGGAAAAACAAGGTTCTCGAGACATCTAAAATGGAAATCCAGACGGGGCTATTTATAGCCTGCAGAGGGATGAAGGAACAGCCTGAGGCTATGGGTGGGCACTTCAGAATGGAAACATGGTCCTCAGCAGAGGGTGGCTTTTGCTTTGAAGAGAAAAGGAAGATTCTTCATTCTCTATTCTTCAGCCAACTTGGAATCTTGTAGAGTTTAGTTGGGGTTTTCTTTCTTCTTTTTTTTTTATTCCCCCAAATCCTGTGCTTTCCTTCTTATCTCCCTCAGAACAGCTTTGAAGGGAATCAGTCCAAGAAGGGCTGAGTTTCAGTTCCAGTCATGAGGTGGACTCCTTTGTATTCTGGCATCTTCCATCTCCCTTTGAATCTGTTAGGTGCTTTGTTTTCCTCAAAGTGCCTTCCCAAAGCGCAGCTCAATTCCTTCTCCCAGCTTCTATATGAGAGAGGGAGTTGTGGGGATTATTCTTTTCACTGAAGTAGAGAGGGTAGCAGAGGTGTAGAGAGGTTAACTGTTCTACTCAAAGATACGAAGCAGGCCAGTGGCAGAGCTCTAATAATAATAATGATAATTAAATAATAATAATAATGGCATTTATTAAATGCTTACCATGTTGCAAGTACAAGTGCCGGTTCTTGGAATGGTGCTTGGCACATAGTAAGCACTTAACAAATACCATTATTATAATAAATTATAAATAATAATAATGATGGTATTTGTTAAGCGCTTACTATGTGCCAAGCACCGTTCTAAGCACTAGGGTAGATACAAGGTAATCAGGTTGTCCCATGTGGGGCTCACAGTCTTAATTCCCCTTTTACAGATGAGTTAACTGAGGCACAGAGAAGTTAAGTGACTTGCCCAAAGTCACACAGCTGACAAGTGGCAGAGCCAGGATTAGAACCCATGACCTCTGACTCCCCAGCTCGGGTTCTTTCCACTAAGTCATGCTGCTTCCCTGTACCAAGAGCTGTATTGTACCAAGAGCTGGGGTAGATACAAGTTAGTCAGGTCCCATGTGGGGTTCACAGTTTAACTAAGAGGGAAAATAGGTATTGAATGACCATTTTATACATGAGGAAAATGAGGCACAGGAAAGTTAAGTGACTTGCCCAAGATCTCCCCTTCTAGATGATCTCTGCCTCTAGATTGTCTCCACCTTAGACTGTAAACTCACGGTGGGCAGGGAATGACTGTTTATTGTTATACTGTACTCTCCAAGCACTTAGTACAGTCCTCTGCACACAGTAAATGCTCAATAAATACAGTCGAATGAATGAATGAATCACAGAGCAGGTAAAGCCAGGATTTGAACCTAGGTTCTCTGACATTCAGGCCCCTGCTCTTTCCAATTAGTCCACTCTGCTTGTAGTTGGTACTAGAAACTTGGTCACCTGACTCTTTAGAGTATAATAATGACAATAATAATAATAATCATGATAATGGCATTTGTTAAGCGCTTACTATGTGCAAAGCACTGTTCTAAGCGCTGGAGGGGGGATACAAGGTGATCAGGTTGTCCCACGGGGGGCTCACAGTCTTAATCACCATTTTATAAATGAGGTAACTGAGACACAGAGGAGTTAAGGGACTTGCCCGAGGTCACACAGCTGGGAAGTGACAGAGCTGGGATTCGAACCCATGACCTCTGATTCCCAAGCCCGGGCTCTCTTCACTGAGCCATGGCGGCTTCTGTATAAACTCATTATGGGCAGAAACCCAGGCTTCCATCTCTCTGTATTATACTTTCCCAAGTATTTAGTACAGTGCTTGGCACTTAGTGAATGCTCAATAAATACCACTGATTAATTGATTGATTGATTCAATCAGAGGAGCAGTGGGGTCCAGTGGAAAGAGGACGGGCTTGGGAGTCAGAGGTCATGGGTTCTAATACCAGCTCCGCCACTTGTCAGCTGTGTGACTTTGGCAAGTCACTTAACTTCTCTGTGCCCATATTTCATACCTCCAGCCTTGGCATTACTCTCAACTCATCTCTCAATCCACCTCCCTATTCACTGGGTCACCACATCTTGTCATTTCTACCTTTGTAACATCTCTACACTCCCTCCACTCCTTCCTCTTCAACCAAACTACTAGTACACTGGTCCAAGCACTTATCACTTATCACTCACCACCTCAATTACTGCATCACCCTCCTGGCTGACCCACTTCTGGCCTCTCTCCCCACCGCCCCCGCCAGACTGTAAGCCCACTGTGGGCAGGAATTGTCTCTCTTTATTGCTGTACTGTATTTTCCAAGTATTTAGTGCAATGCTCTACACACAGTAAGTGCTCAATAAATACTATTGAATGAATGAATGAGCTCTATTGGAGGTTTACCCATCCATCTCCTCATCAGACTGAAACTTCACCATCATGTTTAAGGCCCTCAAACAGCTCTCCCTCTCCTACCTAACCTCACATATCTCCCATTACAACTCAGCCCTCACATTTTATTTCTCTAACACCAACCTACTACTGTACTTAGGTATTATCTCTTTCATCCTTGAGCCCTTTCTCACATCATGCCTCCTGCCTGGATCTCCCTCCTCCAATCCAACAGACCACCACTCTCCCCTTCTTCCAAGCCTTACTAAAATTGTATCTCTTCCAGAAAGTTTCCCTGGCTGTCCTCAGTTTACCACCCTATTTTCCCTCCATTCTGCATCACCTGTGCACTTGGGTCCATATCCCCTAAGCACTCTGATGCCCTATCCCCACAGCATTTACATACATATTCTTGTTCTCTGCCTGAAATGTTTTCTAAAATCTACCACCCTATACTAGATTGTAAACTCCTTGAAGGCGAGGATCATAGCTATTAACCCTCTTGTACTGTTCTCTCCCAAGTAGGGCGTAGTGAATAGAGCAAGGGCCTGAGAGTCAGAAAGTCACGGGTTCTAATCTCGGCTCCACCAGTTGTCTACTATGTGGCCTTGGACAAGTCACTTCACTTCTCTGTGCCTCAGTGACCTTATCTGTAAAATAGGGATTAAGACTGTGAACTCCATGCAGGATAGGGAGTGTGTCCAACCCGATTTGCTTGTGCCCACCCTAGCACTTAGTACAGTGCCTGGCACATAGTAAGTGCTTAACAAATATCGCAGTTATTATCACTATTGCAGTGCTCTACATGCAGCACTTGTTTGATAAATGTCATTGGTTGATTAACAATAGTATTCACTAAGTGCTTACTGTGTGTAGATCACTATATTAAGCATTTGGAATAGCACAACAATAGACTATGTAGCACAATTCCAGCCCTCCACGAACTATCTAGCAGAGGAGTTTACAGTCCAGTGACCAACATCCAGCCTCTAAGGGCAGGGTTGAGGTAAGATCTGGGAGACTTAGAGAGGAGATGCAGGAAAACCGGGAGTACAGACTTAAAAAGGAGCAGCCTAGGACAGGCTCTTTCCTGCCTCTCCTTCTTTTGATGCCCTTGAAGGCTTACTGGATCATGGGTAAGGGATCCCAGCAGGGATAATAGTGTTGATCCCTGGGATTAACTCACCACCCGATGAGAAGTATATCACTGTGATTTCAGCATTTTATTGACTTTCAAAGTGCTTTCCAAGCATGAATGACCTATTTCATCCTTAGGAAAGGAAATCACATGGTTGTCAAAAAAAAAAAATATGGTCCCTTTCTAGGGGCTGACTTTCCGATATGACATTTAGTGATCTAGATAAAACTTCCTTCCCTCCCATTCATCCCCTGGTTCAGCCTGGTCCAGCCTTTCTCATGTAGTTCTTGTCTGCCTTCTGTTCTCCCAAGGACATATCAGTGTTGCTTTTGAACATCATCCTAAGGGGCACCAGAGCTCTAATTTTCTCAATTCTTGTCAACGGGGATTGGTCTGTTATCAGTGGTCCAGGGGGCCACTGGGGACATGGCATGCGAGCTGCAAAATGATAGCAGCAAGATACCAGAAGTCCATTGGTCAGTTAATCATATTTATTTACTGTGTGCAGAGCACTGTACTAAGCACTTGGAAGAGTACAATATAACAATATAACGGACACATTCCCTGCCCTCAGTGAGTTTACAGCCTAGAGGGGGAGACTGATATTAATATAAATAAATTACAGATATGTACATAAGTGCTGTGAGCCCGTTGTTGGTTAGGGACTGTCTCTATATGTTACCAACTTGTACTTCCCAAGCGCTTAGTACAGTGATCTGCACACAGTAAGTGTTCAATAAATACGATTGAATGAATGAATGAATGCTGTGGGGCTGGGAGAGGAGTTGAATAAAGGGAGCAAATCAGGGAGATGCAGAATGGAGTTGAAGAAAAGGAAAGGAGTGCTTAGTCAGGAAAGACCTTTTGGAGGAGATGTGTCTTCAATAAGACTTTGAAAAGGAGGAGAGTAATTTTCTACGGGATATGAGGATGAAGGGCATTCCAGGCCAGAAGCAGGATGTAGGCTGAAGGTCAATGGAGACATAGACAAGACTGAGGTACAAAGAGTCCAGGGTGGACAATCAAGTCGAACCTGAATTTCTCAAAGAGGAGGTTTACATGTACTAGCATCAAAACAAATACGTAAGAAATGTGTCCCCACTTACTATTAATAAAAGGGAAAGAATTAGTACGGTTCACATTATAAGGAGAAGAATTTCCTTCAAGGAGAGATTCCTGGAGGAATTTCTTTGGAGAAGAGATTACCTTGTCTCCACCACCACCACCATCATCATCATCTTCATCATCATCATCACTATTGTACGCAGAGCACTGTACTAAGTGCTTTGGAGAGTGCAATATAACATTGAAGTGACACATTAGCTCCCCACAGAGGGCTGATAGTCTAGAAAGGGAGACAGACATTAATATAAATAAATAATGCAAAACATATAATTTATAGATATGTACATAAGTGCTGTGGGGTTGAGGATGGTGCTACCAAATGGGTCCCTCAGAAGAGTTCACCGCGCACTGTCAGGAAAAAGAAGGAAGAATTTGCTCAGCATGCAGGATTCTTTGATGAGCTGGGAAGTAAAGGAAGGAATCTGGGGGGTTGGAATTCTTTAACTATAAAAGGCGCAATGATAATAATAATAATAATAATAATAATAACAATAATAATAATAATGGTATTTGTTAAGCGCTATGTTCCAGGCTCTGTACTAAGCACTGGGATGGATACAAACAATTGGGTTGGACATAGTCCCTGTCCCACATGGTATTCACAGTCTCAATCCCCATTTTACAGATTCATTAACTCATTCTATCATATTTATTGAGCACTTACTTTGTGCAGAGCACTGTACTAAGCTCTTGGGAAGAACAAGTCAGCAACATATAGAGACAGTCCCCAGATTTGGGAACTGAGGCACAGAGGAGTAACATGATTTGCCCAAGGTCACTCAACATTCATTCATTCATTCAATCATATTTACTGAGTGCTTACTGTGTGCAGAGCACTGTACTAAGCGCTTGGGAAGTACAAGTTGGAAACATATAGAGACGGTCCCTACCCAACAGTGGGCTCACAGTCTAGAACGAGGAGACAGAGAACAAAACAAAACATAATAAACAAAATAAAATAAATAGAATAGTAAATAAGTACGAGTGAAATAAAAATGTACAAACATATATACAGGTGCTTTGGGGAGGGGAAGGAGGTAAGGCGGGGGGGGATGGGGAGGGGGAGGAGGGGGAGAGGAAGGAGGGGGCTCAGTCTGGGAAAGCGTCCTGGAGGAGCTGAGCTCTCAGTAGGGCTTGGAAGGGAGGAAGAGAGCTAGCTTGGCAGATGTGCAGAGGGAGGGCTTTCCAGGACAGGGGGAGGATGTGGGCCAGGGGTCGACGGCAGGACAGGTGAGAACGAGGCACAGTGAGGAGATTAGCAGCAGAGGAGTGGAGGGTGCGGGCTGGGCTGTAGAAGGAGAGAAGGGAGGTGAGGTAGGAGGGGATGAGGTGATGGACAGCCTTGAAGCCGAGGGTGAGGAGTTTTTGCCTGATGCGTAGGTTGATTGGTAGCCACTGGAGATTTTTGAGGAGGGGAGTAACATGCCTAGAGCATTTCTACACAAAGACGATCTGGGCAGCAGCGTGAATCTATTTATTTTATTTTGTTAGTATGTTTGGTTTTGTTCTCTGTCTCCCCCTTTTAGACTGTGAGCCCACTGTTGGGTAGTGACTGTCTCTATATGTTGCCAATTTGTACTTCCCAAGCGCTTAGTACAGTGCTCTGCACATAGTAAGTGCTCAATAAATATGATTGATTGATTGATTGATTGGAGAGGCAGGAGGATGGGAGATTGGAGAGGAGGCTGATGCAGTAATTCAGTCGGGATAGGATGAGAGATTGAACGAGCAGGATAGCGGTTTGGATGGAGAGGAAAGGGCGGATCTTGGCAATGTTGCGGAGGTGAGACCATCAGGTTTTGGTGACGGATTGGATGTGAGGGGTGAACAAGAGAGCAGAGTCGAGGATGACACAAAGGTTGCAGGCTTGTGAGACGTGAAGATTGGTAGTGCCATCAACAGTGATGGGAAAGTCAGGGAGAGGGCAGGGTTTGGGAGGGAAGATAAGGAGTTCAGTCTTGCACATGTTGAGATTTAGATGATGGGCAGACATCCAGATGGAGATGTCCTGAAGGCAGGAGGAGATGCGAGCCTGGAGGACAGGAGAGCGATCAAGGGCAGAGATGTAGATTTGGTGTCATCAGCATAGAGATGATAGTTGAAGCCATGGGAGCAAATGAGTTCACCAAGGGAGTGAGTGTAGATCGAGAACAGAAGGGGACCAAGAACTGACCCTTGAGGTACCCCTACAGTAAGGGGATGGGAGGGGGAGGAGGAGCCCGTGAAGGAGACAGAGAATGAACAATCAGAGAGATAAGAGGAGAACCAGAAGAGGACAGAGTCTGTGAAGCCAAGGTTGGATAGTGTGCCGAGGAGAAAGGGGTGGTCCACAGTGTCGAAGGCAGCTGAGAGGTCGAGGAGGATTAGAATGCAGTAGGGGCCGTTGGATATGGCAAGCAGGAGGTCATTGATGACCTTTGAGAGGTCTGTTTCTGTGGAACATAGGGGCGGAAGCTAGATTGGAGGGGGTCGTGGAGAGAGTTGGCATTGAGGAATTCGAGGCAGCGCATGTAGATGACTCGTTCAAGGAGTTTGGAAAGGAATGTTAGGAGGGAGATAGGGTGATAACTAGAAGGTGAGGTGGGGTCAGGTGAGGGTTTTTTTAGGATGGGAGAGACATGGGCATGTTTGAAGGTAGAGGGGAAGGAAACAGTGGAGACTGAGTGGTTGAAGATGGAAGTTAAGGAAGGAGAAGGGATGGAGTGAGAGATTTCATAAGATGACGGTGAATGGGGTCAGAAGCATAGGTGGCCGGAGTAGCACTTGAGAAGAGGGAGGAGATCTCCTCTGAGGATACTGCTGGGAAAGATGGGAGAGTAGCGGAGAGGGTTGACAGCCTGGGGGTTGGAGAATCGGGGGAGTGACTTTGGGTGACAGACAAGTGTCGGAGCCAGAATCAGAACCCATGACTTCCTGACTCCGAGGCCCATGAGTCTTTGCTGTAAAGGTGAGCATCTACCCAGATTACCCTGGTTCACCTTGGCACATGGGGCCAGTGGACTGCTTTATTGAAGAGGAGCTGTCATAAGCCATTATCCTGGCTAAGGTTGTTTCGGTAATGGTTACCAAGTGGGACAGCACTGTTGCCCAAGTGGGTCAGTGGTAACAGTGCCTATCAACTCTATTATATTGTGCAACAGTAACAACAGTTGTGGTATTTGTTAAGCTCTTATTGTGTGCCAGGCACTGTACTAAGCACTGGGGTGGATACCAGCAAATCAGGTTGGACACTGTCCCTGTCCCATGTGGGGTTCACAGTCTCAAACCCCATTTTACAGATGAGGTAACTGAGACCCAGAGAAGTGAAGTGACTTGCCCAAGGTCACACAGCAGACAAGTGGGGGAACCGAGGTCAGAGCCCATGATCGTCTGACTCCCAGGGCGGTGCTCTATCCACTGTGTCACCCTTCTTTCCTTGTAGGTTAGGTGAGTCTTTTCACAATGGGTCTTCTGGCGTTGCTGCCAGTGTGCTGACATGATTAAACGAACAACATACATCAGCTTCCTCTGCAAGTGAGCTGTGGATTAGACACCCTCACTTGAGCCATTTGAAGCTCAGAATTAAGCAGTAATAGCAACCTCCAAAAACCACTGTGTTTTCTTCTGTTTAGGTAGGCTTCAGTTTCTAATTAGGGCGATCAATGCACTTAGACCCAAAGCATGGCGATAAGAGCATTATCATTCTTTGGTAAATGAGGCTCCGTTTTGTTTGAACCAGTGTTATCACAGATACTATATCTAGTCCCGTTGGTTTTGAGACTCAAGAGACTTTACAATTGCCTTTTCAAATGAGAATTGATCAAAACCGAGTATACCAGAAAATGGGAATGAAATTGTTCAAAATGGGCCCTGTCATCCGGCTGTTTGTGAGCTTGGTGGAATGCAAGAGTGGATCCTGCCACCAGCCCGGAGAAATGCAAATGTGAAGCATTGGACTGAAAAATAAAGGACTATCAGAGAGAAAACACAATTTCCCACTGGTGTTCCCTGCACAGAGACTGAAAGATCTTAGAAATTTCTGCCTCACAATACTCTCACCTAATCCTGGACTTGGGGAGGAACAGAAAGACAAAGTTAATTGCAAACTAGAAACAGAACAGCTCCTTGGGGCTTCCTCCATTGTATTATCCAAGCCTTATCCACAAGATAATAATAACAATCACTCATCCTATCCCGCCCAGATTACTGCATCAGCTTTCTTGCTGACCTCCCAACCTCCCGCCTCTCCCCACTCCAGTCCATACCTCACTCTGCTGCCCAGATCGTCTTTTTATAGAAACGTTCAGGACATGTCACACCCCTCCTCAGAAATCTCCAGTGGTTGCCTATCCACCTCCGCATCAAATAAAAACTCCTCACCATTGGCTTTAAAGCGCTCTATCACCTTGTCCCCTCCTACCTCACCTTGTTTCTCTCCTTCTACAACCCAGGCCGCACACTTCACTCCTCTGGTGCTAACCTGCTTACTGTGTCTCGCTCTCACCTGTCTCACCGACCCCTGACCCATGTCCTGCCTCTGGCCTGAAATGCTCTCCCTCCACTAATCTGCTAGCTCTCCTCCCCTAGAAAGCCTTTGTGAAGGCCCTTCTCCTCCAAGAGGCCTTCTCAGACTAAGTCCTACTTTTCTTCATTTCCCACTCCCTTCTGTGTCACCCCAACTTGCTCCCTTTGCTCTTCCTGGCTCTCCCTGCCCCACAGCACTTATAATAATGATGGTATTTGTTAAGCGCTTACTATGTGCAAGTATATATTTGTAATTTTATTTATTTATATTGATGTCTGTTTATTTGTATTGATGTCGGTTTCCCCACCCCTAGACCGTGAGCTCATTGTGGGCATGGATTTTCACTCTTTAGTGCTGTATTGCACTTTCCCAAGCACTTAGTACTGTGTTCTGCACATAGTAAATGCTTAATAAATATGGGTGAAATAATGGATGAATGAACAATCATGGTATTTGTAAAGTGCTTACTACGTGCCAAGCACTAAAGTAGATATAAAATGATCAATTTATTCATTCATTCATTCAATAGTATTTATTGAGCACTTACTGTGTGCAGAGCACTGTACTAAGTGCTTGGGAAGTACAAGTTGGCAACATATAGAGATGGTCCCTACCCAACAACAGGCTCACAGTCTAGAAGGAGGAGACAATTTAGACAGAGTCCCTCTCTTACAGTCTAAGTAGGAGGGAAAGTGATGGGGGGCCCCCCATGCACCATGGAAAGGTTGCAGATATTGTTTGAATGTATATTGTTTGAATGTACGCGGTTTTGTCGCCATATCTGGTATGGGCCTTAGACCCTGCAGCCCACTGGCTGGGTCCAGAAACCAAACAAAATAAGGAGATAGACTCCGCCCAGCTCTGCACCAAATCTGTACCAAATCTACACCAATCCAGTCCCCACTGTTTTCAAATCTACCAATCACTGTGATCAGCAACTGCAATATATAAGCCCATTGTATCGGGCACTCAGGGCCTTTTCCTTAAGGAAATGAGCCCGCCGGGTGTGTTACCCTCTATTCGGTTTTTGGGACCTTTTCCCTTAAGGAAATGAACCCGCCGAGTGCATTACCCCCTATTCGGTCTTTGGGGCCTTTTCCCTTAAGGAAATGAGCCCACCGGGTGCGTTACCCCCTATTCGGTCTTCGGCCCTACCAATAAAACTTTATTAAAACTTTAGGCAGTCACATGCTGTCTGACTAATTCTTTAGTCGCCTGGCGACTTGGTGGCCATCCGGAACAACCACCGCCATCAGAAAGCAGGTATCTAACCCCATTTTACAGGTGAGGAAACAAAGGCACAATGAAGTTAAGTGACTTGTCCAGGGTCACACAGCAGACAAGTGGAAGAGATGAGATTAGAACCCAGGCCTGTTCATTTTCCATTAGGCCACACTGCTTCTCCAGGCCTCTCACCTACAAAGAGCACTGGATTAGGAAAATGAACACCAGCTTCCTGTAAAGTTACATCCTAAATCAGACTTGAAAGGTAACAGGGGGTTAATCAGGTTCGGTGACTTTTACTCCCCGTGCTTCAGCCAAGATGCTGCTCGATCTTGATGGGACAACCTGATCACCTTGTATCTCCCCAGCACTTAGAGCAGTGCTTTGCACATAGTAAGCACTTAACAAATACCATTATTATTATTATTATTATCATTATTATTATTATCTTGTTCTGGGAATTGAGAAATGGGGTTAGAGACAGCACTGCCTCTGGCCTCCTGCATTACCTAAAGCCAATGATTAAATTCTCTGGCCTGCTATTCCCCCAAAAGAAAATGGGGAGATTGATCCTTGTCTCCCTCTGATTCAGAGGAATGATATCAAAAGAAAAATCTGACAGTGGATTGAGAATAATAATAATAATGATGGTATTTGTTAAGCGCTTACCATGTGCCAAGCACTGTTCTAAGCTCTGGGAAGGTTACAAGGTGATCAGGCTGTCACATGGGGGGCTCACAGTTTTAATCCCCATTTTACAGATGAGGTAACTGAGGCACAGAGAAGTTAAATGACTTGCCCAAAGTCACAGAGCTGACAGCGGAGCCGGGATTTGAACCCATGACCTCTGACTCCAAAGCCCGGGCTCTTTCCACTGAGCCTTGCTGCATTTCCAACTGGGAAACATGAAAGTGCTATATAAAGTCAATGATTTATTGTACAAGAATATATGAAACATGAAATGTTATCCAGAGAAATCGAAAATATTTGAAATAAGTCACCCAGAGAAACTGCAAGAATTTGAGATCAGGCAAGGATAAGCTCCTTATGGGCAGGGAACTTGCTCTGGTAATTCTGTTATACAGTACTCTCCCAAGTGCTTACTACAGTGCTCTGGAGGCCTTCCCAGACTGAGCCCCTTCTTTCCTCTCCCCCTCGTCCCCCTCTCCATCCCCCCGTCTTACCTCCTTCCCTTCCCCACAGCACCTGTATATATGTATATATGGTTGTACATATTTTACTCTATTTATTTATTTATTTATTTATTTTACTTGTACATTTCTATCCTACTTATTTTATTTTGTTGGTATGTTTGGTTCTGTTCTCTGTCTCCCCCTTTTAGACTGTGAGCCCACTGTTGGGTAGGGACTGTCTCTATGTGATGCCAATTTGTACTTCCCAAGCGCTTAGTACAGTGCTCTGCACATAGTAAGCGCTCAATAAATACGATTGATTGATTGATTGCTCTGCTCATAGGAAGCGCTCAGTAAATGTCATTGATTGATTGAGTGATGTGATCCTCTACTTGAAATAACATTAATTAGTCTGTCTTACACTATCATATTGAGTTAATGAAGCTGCATTCCCTATCTATCTATCAGTGAGATTTATTGAGTGTTTACTATGGGGAGCACATATCAAAGTCGGAGAAGATAAGTGTTAATAATTTACTAGTTGCTAAGTATGCTAAACTCTAGGGCATAGATATAAGATTATCAGGCCAGACACATTACCTGACCTACACTTGGCCCACAGAATATCTTCTCCCTATTTTACAGATGGCAGAACTGGGATTAGAACACTAATTTGGCCAGTGGCAGAACTGGGACTAGAACATTTATATCTGGTATTGTTGGGGAGACCAGCAATACAATAGTCTAGCAGCAATACAACCAGAGCTTGTACGGGGAGAGGAAGAGGAGCACCTGATAAGTGTTCTATAGGAAAAAATGGCAGGATAAAGCAGTAGATCAAATGTGAGAGTTGGACAACAGTAAGGAGTGGAGAGGAACATGAGAGAATGATGGTGTTATTGAATGAGATGGGAAAGTTGGGAGGTTTAAGAAGAGAGATGAGTAGTCTGCTTTGTTGTTGTTGTTGTCTTAGGCTGTCAAATTGTGCCTGACCCACAGCGATGCCATGGACATATCTCCCCCAGAAAGCCCCACCTCCATCTGCAATCGTTCTGGTAGTGGATCCATAGAGTTTTCTTGGTAAAAATACAGAAGCAATTTACCACTGTCTCCTTCTGCGTGGTAAACCTGAGTCTCCACTCTCGACTCTATCCCATGCCACTGCTGCCCAGCACAGGTGAGTTTTGACCTCCAACAGATTACCTTCCACTCACTAGCCACTGCCTAAGCTAGGAGTGGAATGGATATGCCTCTGACTGACTCTCCCTCCCATAGTCAAGACTGGTACAGTACTGGAAACTCCCCAGGTGTGACCCTGAGATATGAAGTTCTGTTTTAGACATGGGCAAGCTGCTGAACTTCTCTGTGCCTGTTTCCTCAACTGCAAAATGGGAACTAAGACTGTGAGCTCTATGTGGGACAGGGACTGCGTCCAACGTGAATATCTTGTATCTACCCCAGTGCTTTGTACAATGCCGGCACATAGTAAGCATTTAACAAATACCACAGTTGTTATTATCATCATTATTATTATTATTACTACTATTATTACGTTGAGTTTGAAGGGTCAGCACATCATCCAAATGGAGATGTCCTGAAGGTAAGAGGAGGTATGGGATTGAAGGTCAAATGAGGGGGAAGGGCTAGAGAGATAGATGGGGAAGACATCTGCATAGAAATTGCAGTTGGAGCCATGTGAGTGGATGAGAGCCCTAAGAGGGAGAAATATGGGGCATGAAGAGTGGAAGTCCCAGAACAGAGCCTAGTGAAGTGCCCACAGTAAGAAGGCTGTCAGTAGCCACCCTACCCAAAACTAGCTGCCCAATTAAACGCTCTGCTCACAGCAGAAGCACAGACTAGTGCTTGGCATATCATAGGAATTTTGCCAATACTGTTCATTTTGATACTCTTCACTTCTCAAAAACCTCCAGTCCATTCAATCAATCAATGATCTCTGCATCCAAAAGAAAGTCCTGGTCACTGGCATTAAGATCTTCAATTAGCTCTCCTTCCTAGGTAGTCACTCACCATCCCACTATATCCCAGCTGGCATGCTTCACTTCTGTCAAGCCAACCAACTCATGGTATACCTCCTTCTAGCTCTAATGCCATAAACCTCTCACACATGCCTTACTTCAAGCCTTATTTCCCCTTCACATCCGGCAAACCACTGCTTACCCCATGTTCGAAGTGCATATGAAATCATATCTCCTCCAGGAAGCCTTCTCTGATTAACCTCTCTTCCCCACAACCTATTTGTCCCATTACACTTGTGAACTAAATTAACTGTTCTAGTCATTCATCATGCTTCAGCTCATTCTTGTTGTGTGCAGGGAATGTGTCTGTTTATTGTTGCATTGCACCCTCCCAAGCGTTCAATTCATACAATTGAATGATGAATGAATTTCAAGACTCAAGTCTATTGACTGATCACTGGTAGTTCCCCCCACCCCCACATCATTTTATACTTTCCAAGCGCTTAGTACAATGCCGTGCACACAGTAAGGGCTCAATAAATACGATTGAATGAATGAATACTCTATTGCTCTCCCCATCTATATTTATTTCCTTGTCTGAATGACCCACTAGACTGTAAGCTCCCTGAGGGGAGGGATCATGTCCATGAACTCTTTTGTACTCTTCCAAGGGCTTAGTAAAGTGCTCTGCACACCGGAAGTACTTGGTAAATATCACTGAATGATTATTCATTTATTTATATTAATGTCTGTCTCCACTGTAGCCTGTAAGCTCATTGTGGGCAGGGAATATGCCTATTATATTGTTGTTTCATACTCTCCTAAGTGCTTAGTATAGTGCTCTGCACGTAGTAAGTGCTCAATAAATGAGATTGATTGGCTGATTGACATTGGTGGGAAAAGGATGACTAAGATGAAGAGGCTGAAGGGTAATAATGGATTTCCACTCATAAATGCCACTTCCTGCCTAAAGCCTCCCAACACCCCAGCCTGCAAAAGCTGTCTACATCCTCACAATACTATCACTGGAAATTGAAAAAGAACATAGGGGAAGGAGTTCAGTGCTCAATAAGGATGAATGGCCACCTGACCTTTGGGAAGATAGGACTCCTTGGATCTGTGAAGACAGTTTCCAGTCTGTATACTTCCTGGGTGGAAGCAATGGGTTTTACTGAGGATTCATTCTTATAATCAACATCAATGGTATTTACTGAGTGCTTACTATATGCAGAGCACAGTAATAAGCATTTGGGAGAGTACAATACAACAAGGTTGGCAAACACATTCCCTGCCCAAAAGGAGCTGACAGACTCATACAGAATTTAGGGAAATTGAGCAATTGTTTTATGGATCTATGTGTATGTGTATATGTGTGTCTTCTAGACTGTGAACCCACTGTTGGGTAGGGACTGTCTCTATATGTTGCCAACTTGTACTTCCCAAGCACTTAATACAGTGCTCTGAACACAGTAAGTGCTCAATAAATATGACTGAATGTGTGTGTCTGATTATGTGTTCCATAAATAGTCTAACATTTGAGTTTTTTATGTGCAAGAACAGAAATACCCAAATAACATTGAATAAATCAAGTTTGCTCATGAATACATTAGACTCCAAGCTCTTTGTGGGCCAGAACCACATCGTTTACTTCTATTGTATGTTCACAAGTGTCTATGGAGTGCACTACCCACTTTTAATAAGTGCTAATTAATGTCTATATAAATAGAGGTTATTAGGAAGGATAGAGGCAATTAGGAAAAAAACGGGCTGATAGAATACATGTTTGAAGTTTGCAAAATTCTAAAGAGGGTGGATTGGACAAACATAGACTTGCCATTCACTACATTGCAAACCATCAGCAGGAGAGGGAATCGTAAAGGTGAGAGCTTCAATGTGTTAGTTTCAAAATATGAAGTGTATGTACAGCTGTTAAGCATATGGACATTGTGCAGACAAAAAAAATCAGCAGGTTCCAAAACAGGTGCGGGTAGATTCAAACATAAAAGCCTCAGAGTGAAAGATGGGGATATAAAAGGAAAGATTAGGGATGTTAGATGGTATTTTTTTTTTTGGTATTTGTTAAGCGCTTACTACCTTCTAGACTGTGAGCCCGCTGTTTGGTAGGGACCGTGTCTATATGTTGCCAACTTGTACTTCCCAAGCGCTTAGTCCAGTGCTCTGCACACAGTAAGCGCTCAATAAATACGATTGAGTGAATGAATGTGCCAGTCACTGTACAGGGGTAGATACAAGCTAATCAGATTGGACATAGTCCTGTCCTTCATGGGGCTCACAGTCTTAATCCCCATTTTACAGATTATGTAACTGAGGCACAGAGAAGTTGTGTGGCTTGCCCAAGGTCACACAGCAGACAAGTGGTAGAGCACAAATTAGAACGCAGGTCCCTCTGACTCCCAGGCCTGTGTTTTATCCATTAAGGAACGTTGTTTCCATCCTTAACCATGGCGATGGATATTCAGAACAACCATTAACTGCTTCCTCCAGGTATGTTGGCAACATAGTAAGTGGAGAGCTCACCTCCCCCAGGAGGCCTTCCCAGATTGAGCCCCCCCTTTTCCTCTGCTCCTCTTCCCCTCCCCATTGCCCCTACTCCCTCCCTCTGCCCTACTCACTCCCCACCATCAGCACTTGTGTATATTTGTAGATATATATTATATATATATATACATCATTGATAAAATCAAGAGTAATAAATACATACTCTATTGATTTTATTAATAGATAATTCTATTTATCTATCTTGATGGTATTGATGCCTGTCTACTCATTTTGCTTTGTTGTCTGTCTATCCCTTCTAGACTGTGAGCCCGTTGTTGGGTAGGGGTTGTCTCTGTTGTCGAATTGTACTTTCCAAGTGCTTAGTAAAGTGCTCTGCATACAGTAAGTGTTCAATAAATATGATTGAATGAATGAATGAACCCCTATGGAGACAGAGGTCTGGTATTGTCTTGTCTTATGCCGTCAAGTCGTTTCTGACCCATAGTGACACATCTCTCCTAGAACACCCCGCTCTACATCTGCAATTTTTCCGGTACTGTAACCAGAGAGTTTTCTGGGTAAAAATATGGTAGTGTTTTACCATTGCTGCCTTCCGTGCAGTAAACTCGAGTCTCCACTCCTGACTTTCTCCCATTTCACTGCTGCCCAGCACGGGTTAGTTTTGACTTGTAGCAGATTGCCTTCCACTGACTAGCCATTGCCCAAGCTAGGAATGGAATAGACAGGCCTCTGCTTGACTCTCCCTCCCATAGCTGAGACTGGTAGAGTACTGAAAACTCTCCAGGTGTGATCCTGAGAAGGGACAGAGGCCTGGGCTGAGCCCTAAATGACTCTGTCAATGATTTTATGCTAATAGCCTATTTGTACCTTAACTATTTGCTCCATTATTAGCTCCACCTTGATGATCAGTTCACTGGTTTATATGGGTTAATGATTTCTTCCTATTTCACCTCTACCCAATATTTTATTTATTCTTCTGCATCTTGTGGACACACACTCTCTCTCTTTTCTCTCCTCTCACTCCTCTACCCACCACACACTCTCTCTGTTAGTGATGTTGTCTTATGCAGGTTTAGTTATGATTTTACCAGCATTGAGCTGGAAAGGGATAGAGTTATTACTTTACTGATGCATGAAACAGAGGCTAGGCATGTGGAGACTGAAATTATATTGTCTTTTTATTACCGCTAAAAATTACAATCTTACAATTCAATTTGCCATCCACCACCGCACTTAGGTATTTTGCAATATAGTCGCTCTCCAAGAATCACTCTTCCATTGAATAACCGTATTTTGGATTATACCTCTCTAAACACACTACCTTACGTCTTCCCCAGCTGTGATCTTATTGCATTGTTTCCCATGCATAATTCTAATCTCACCAAATTCAGCTGCTTCATTTCCTGGACCTCACTAACACATAGCAGCTTCTAGCGTAGAATCAGCTGAATTAATTAGTAGAACATTTTATCCTGTTTTAAATGAGGTCAAAAACCAACACTAAAATCATGGATCTATGCAATAACCAGATTTCCTTCCATTCTACTAGATATAGCTGTTATTTTCCCCTCTTCAAATCTTCCAAGAGGACCATCAGCATATCAGAATTATTAGACTATAAGACACTATAAGACTTCCCCAGAACGTAGGATACATTTTCACTTTGGTGGGAAAGTTTAAGACAGAACGATTTCCCCATTAGAATGTAAGCTCCTTGAAGACAGCATGGAGAGGCCCAATGGTGTAGGGGATGAGGCACAGGACTAGGAGTCAGAAGACTTGGGTTCTAGTCCCAATTCCATCACTTGGTGGCTGCGTGACCTTGAGCAAGTCACTTGGTGCATCAGTTTTCTCATCTGTAAAATAGAGTTAAAATATCTGTTTTCCCTCTCTCTTAAACTGGGAGTCCCATGAGGGACAGGCAATGTGTCCAATGGATTATCTTACATCTACTGTGGTGCTCAGTGCAGTACTTGACACTTAGTAAGCCCTTAATAAGTGCCATTTTTGTTGGGGGAAGGAAACTGATTTTGTGTTTCCGTTGAACTTTACCAAATGCATACTACTACTACTACTACTACTACTACTACTACTACTACTTCCTTTTCTTCCTTTAAAACTCTGAGTACATTCACAGGCATCTTGTTTTGTAGGCTTAAGACAAGACACCTTCACCCTGTTAATAACCTTCCTTGTCAATGGCTTTTCTGTTATCACCCTCTCATATCTGTTCTAACTTTATCATCTTTTGGTTCCTATAGGTGATTTCTCTAGCAAACATCTGCTTTCCTGATAGTAATAAATCAGGCTTAGTTTGAGTACTGGAGATATTATTTCAGAATCAATCAATTAACCAGTGGCATTTATTGAGCACTTACTATTTGCAAAGCACTGTACAAAGTTCTTGGGAGAGCCTAATACAGCAGAATTAGGAGACACATTCTTTACCCATAATGAGCTTACAGTCTAGAGAGGGAGAAAAACATTAATATGAATAAATATTTAACATTCAATAAATATGATAGAATCAAATGAATGAAATAAGTCATTTATAACTTATAATTTAAAGATATGTACACAAGTACTGTGGGGTTGTGGGTGGACCAGACTAAAGCATGCAGGGACATTTCAGAATAAAAATGCCACTCTGAAAAGTAAGTTCATCTTTTTCTCTGACTGGAAACTGGAAGAGCAAAATATTTGGAGAACATTAAATGTCTCTTGGAAGGTTACATTCTCCTGTTGTGTTTAGTTTGCAGAAGGACCTGGGTTCTAATGCTGGCTCTGACATTTGCCTGCTGTATGACATTGGGCAAGTCACTTCACTTCTCTGTGCCTCAGTTACCTCATCTTTAAAATGGGGATAAAAACTGTAAACCTTACATGGAACAAGGACTGTGTCCAATCCAATTACTTTTTATCTACTCCAGCACTCATTACAGTGCCTGACACATGGTGAACACTTAATAAATACCACAGTCATTATTATCATTATTAAAACCATGCAAGCCAGATCGAATCCTGAGAATTTTGTTTCACTACGCTTATAAAATTGTCTCTGATAGAAAATTCTTGAACTGTGAACTTGTGATAGGCTGCTGCTGATTCCTCTTAACTAGTAATGATAAAGGAAGCCACAACAGCATGGAACAGAACCCGCTTAGTACAGTGCTCTGCACACAGTAAGTGCTCAATAAATATGATTGAATGAATGTTTGTTTTGAAAATAAAATCCCAAATGCACATGTTTCTTAATGGTAGGATTGTGACTAACTCTGTTTTCAAACCAAAGACGGCAAACAGGAGGTTTTGTCTTTATTTTGAAATCTGCCATGAGACATCAGCCTGGTCTGACACAGCTTATGTGGACTTCAATGGCATCAGCTCTGTTGTGGGGACACCAAGAGTCTTGGTTAGTTGTGGGGGCCTGGCAAGATTTGGGGACCACCATTGGCTTATTGGGTCTGCATCAAGAGAGGAGGAGATCCCCCTCTAGACTGTAAGCTCCTTGTGGGCAAGGAGCACATCTACCAAGTCTGTTACCTTGTACTATCCCAAGCACTTAGTACAGAGCAACAGCAGCATGGTCTAGTGGATAGAGTACAGACCTGTAAGTCAAAGGACCTGAAATCTAATCCCTGCTCTACCACATGTCTGCTGTGTGACCTTGGGAAAGTCCTTCACTTCTCTGTGCCTCAGTTACTTCATCTATAAAATGGGGATTAAGACTGTGAGCACCATGTGGGAAAGGAACTGTGTCTAACCTGATTACGTTGTATCTACCTCAGCGCTTAGAATAGTGCTTGGCAAATAGTAAGCTCTTAACAAAATGCTACAATTATTATTAGTATTGCTCTGCATACAGTAACTGCTTAATAAATATGATTTTGATTGATTGATATTGGGGAGCTAATATCTGATGGTTTCAGTTTGGTCAACAAAGTCACTGGCTAGATCTCCATGGGTGAGAGACGGAAGAGATGGAAACACTAAAGATTTCAGGAGGGAGTTAATGATCTGGGGACAATGGGCAAAAGAGTCATAGTTGGGAGAAATAGTATTTCTGAATGGAAGTGAGGACAGGGTTGTAATAAGTCAGAAGGAGTTTAAAGTGGGCAAAATTGTCCTGAAGCTTGGATTTCTGCCAATAGCATACCATGGCATTAAACCAGGAGCAGTTAAATCATACTGTGGATGTGATTCAGGGCTGGGTTTGGTGGGGTGAGATGGACAGGCAGAGAGTATGATGAGGGAGTTGAGGCATGGATTTGCACATCAAGCAACGGGAGGTTGTTGAGGTCACTATAATGAAGCATGATAGTCTGGGGTAAGTGAAAGGACTATGGAGATCATCTGTCTCTGAGGGAGGGTAGGAAGGTTTGGGAGAGAAAGCAGGTGAGGAGGATGTGGATGAAGAGTGGTGAGATCAGCAATGGTTCAGTGACTACCGAAGAAGAGATCCGGTGTGTGTCCAAGTTGGCGAGGGAGTGAGGTGGGGCAGAGCAGGAGGTGGCAGAGTTGAGGAGTGAAAGGAAGCAGGTAACTGGGAGTAACATCTGGAACAATGCTGTGGCTGTTAAGTCCCTGAGGAGATCTGTTTAGGGGAGGAGAAGGAGGAAAGGAAGAGAAAAAGGTGTCAAAGCCATTCAGAAAACTAGAGGTGCAGCCAGGAGTGGTAGATGGCAACAACTAGTAATTTTAGTGGGTGTTAGAGGCAGATGTCCCTCTCAGAATCACACCTGGAGAGTTTCCGGTACCCTACTAGCCTCGGCTAAGGAAGGGAGAGTCAAGCAGAGGCGTCCATTCCATTTCTAGCTTGTGCAGTGGCTAGCGAGTGGAAGACAATCTGCTACAAGTCAAAACTCACCTATGCTAAGCAGCAGTGGCATGGGAGAAAGTCTAGGTCACGTTTATTGTGAGGAAGAAGGCAGTGGTAAAACACTTCTGTATTTTTACCGAGCAAACCCTATAAATACACTACCAGAACAATTGCAGGTGGTGGTGGGATTTTCTGGGAGAGATGTGTCCATGGAGTCTCTATGGGTTGGACATGATTTGACTGCATGAGACATGACAAGATACATATGATTTGGACTTCAAAGGAAGAGAAAAAAAATGATAGCATTTATTAAGCACTTACTATGTGCAAAGCACTGTTCTAAGAGCTGGGGAGGTTACAAGGTGATCAGGTTGTCCCAAGGAGGGCTCACAGTCTTAATCCCCATTTTACAGATGAGGTAACTGAGGCACAGAGAAGTTAAGTGACTCGCCCAAAGTCACACAGCTGACAATTGGCGGAGGCGGGGTTTGAACCCATGAACTCTGACTCCAAAGCCCGTGCTCTTTCCACTGAGCCACACTGCTTTTCTAAGGTGAGAAGGTGGGGGATAGAGGTGGGGGATGATGAGAAAGCAACATTGCAGGTAGAAGAGCAGGTCTACTCCTCCAGCCCCAATTAGTTGGTGGAGAGACAGCTAGTATCCCTGGCTTCAAACCCTTATTGAAGGCATATCTCTTCCAAGAGGTCTTCCCAGACTAGGCCCCACTTTTCTTCATCTCCCACTCCCTTTTGCTTTGCCCTGACTTATTCCCTTTTCTCTTCCCCCCTCTCAGCCCCAAGGCACTTATGTCCATATCTGTAATTTTATTTATTGGTATTGATGTCTGCCTCCCCAACTCTAGTCTGTGAGCTCATCGTGGGCAGGGAATGTCACTGTTCACTGTTGCACAGTACTTTCCCAAGCACTTAGTAAAATGCTCTTCACACAGTAAGCACTCAATAGATACGATTGAATGAATGAATAAATGAATGTGAGGCCCTCTTAGGAGAAAACAGCAGAAAATACAGTATCGTCTGGAATAAGACAGTCTCAGACACAACGAGGAAAAGGATTGGGTCAGGAACAGGTAGAGGATGAAAGGGAGTTTGTCTCATTGGAGCAGGGAGCCACAGGCCACATTTAGACAAGTTCTCAGAGCCCAGGATGGGTTAGGGGTGGGGGCCAGTTGGAGAGATGAAACTGATAGGATACAATGCTGGGCATGGTGATGGTGAGAGAGAAGACCAAGGATGTGGTGAGCAGAGGGTTGGGCTAGGGGAAGTCATGGTGAAATGAGTGACCCCCGCTTCCAGTCTGTGCCTGGTCCTGAGGGAACAAAGCTTCCCGACATCTCGTAGGTTGTGAGGACGCTCTGAGGGTTGTGGACAGGGAATGTGTCTGCCAACTCTTCTATATTGTACTCTCCCAAGTGCTCAGTACAGTGAGCTGCACATAGTAAGTGCTCAATAAATACTACTGACTGATTGCATGTTAGTGATGGGGAGAGTCCCAGCCTGAGTTTCTGGGCCCAACAGGCTGTTTCTGCTCCTGATTTCTGCTTGCTCCACCCTCCTGTTTCCCCTATTGCCTGACCCAATATTTGCTCAGGGCCCAGCCCAGTTAGCCAGCAGCCCAGCAAGACTTCTGACAATCTGTCAATTGACCAATGTTATTAACTGAGTGCTTACTATGTGCAGAGCACTGTACTAAGTACTTGGGAGAGTGAGATACAGAAGAATTGGTAGACACAACCTCTTCTCAAAGGAAGTTTACCACTTACAATGGGAGAAGACAACTATTGAAATAAATTACAGTTAGGGAAAATAGCAGAGTATAAGAATATGAACGTATGTGCTCTGGGGCTCACGGTGAAGTTTCAAAGTGATACAGAGGTTCTGTTTCCCGGGCTGGCAGGTGCCGTGTGCTTAGGAGGTGGATTCTGAGAAGAGGGATGGAACAGAGGAGGCCCCCAATTTGTGCTTGTGCTGTGCATGTTAGGGATGGGCTTTGAGATAACCTCGCTCTGAGGTCTTGGGACAAAGTATCTGTAATTCAACCCAGCATCTCTGATGTTACTATTTTGCCTATCCTTAATAATAATTATAATAATGGTATTTATTGAGCTCTTACTTTGTGCCAGGCACTCTACTAAGCACTGAGGTGGATACAAGCAAATGGGTTGGAAACGGTCCCTGTCACACATGAAGCTCACAGTTTCAATCCCCATTTTATAGCAGAAGTAACTGAAGCACAGAGAAGTGAAGTGACTCGTCTAAATCACACAAATGGTGGAGTCAGTATGAGAACCCATAACCTCCTGACTCCCAGGACTGTGCTCTATCCACTATGCCATGCTAATTCTCTAATCTGCCTTAATGTCTGTCTCCCCTCTAGACTGTAAGCTCCTTGGGGGCAAGGATCAGTGTGGCTCAGTGGAAAGAGCCCAGGCTTTGGAATCAGAGGTCATGGGTTCAAATTCCAACTCTGCCAATTGTCAGCTTTGTGACTTTGGGCAAGTCACTTAACTTCTCTGTTACCTCATCTGTAAAATGGGGATTTAGCCTGTGAGCCCCCTGTGGGCCAACCTGATCACCTTGTAACCTCCCCAGTGCTTAGAACAGTGCTTTGCACATAGTAAGCACTTAATAAATACTATTATTATTATTATTATTATTAACTCTGTTTTATTGTACTTTACCAAGTCCTTTGTACAGTGCTCTGTACCCAGTAAGCGTTCAATAAATATCAATGATCAGTCCACTGTTGGACTTAAACTGTACCCTTGTAGGAGACTCCTGAGTCACATCCTCGGACTCACTTTAACGTTAAATAGAGCCAAGATTGGCTCTTTACTGGACTCTGGAAAATGTCTCTGTACTCAGGCAAAGAATTTTAAATCAAGAGAGAATGCTTTATGCAAATCTATTCTGCACTTCCGAGTCTTCTTTAAATCCCAAACAGTTAAAATGAACAGAATATCCCATTTGCAATCTCCTAGGAACCAAGAATCTATTATCATTATTAACAATTCTATCCCCCTGTCCAATAGACCTAATTACAGGCAAAAGGCATTTATTTCTACCCTGAATCAAGTACATTTTCCAGTTAAGATATAGGCCCCATTTTTATTACCGTTCTTTAACACCCCAGTGCTTAAAAACTGCTGATTATGCTAATCAAGATCATTAGTTCTCTAGACGGAGCCAAAGTCCTGGACTCAAGCCCCAGGAATGAGCGGCAGGTAAGTGGGTTCATCTGACTGCCGTGATTTGACATGGCTCTACCCGAGTCTTGGGGAGATTTATAAGAGCCCTCCCGGTCACCACATAGTAGGATGGAGTCTTTCTGTTCTTTAAGAACAACTCACCCATCTTAGATGGGCCCTTCATTCTGCCTAGAGGCTGCTGTGATTGTTTTTTTTTTTAATGGGATTTGTTAAGCACTTACTATGTGCCAGGCGCTCTTCTTAGTGCTAGGGTAGACACAAGGAACTCAGGTTGGACACAGTCCATGTCCCACATAGGGGCTCACAATCTTAATCCCCATTTTACAGATAGGGAACTGAGGCCCAGAGAAGTGAAGTAACCTGCCCAAGGTCACACAGCTTTCAAGTGGTGGAACTGGGATTAGAATCCAGGTCCTTCGGACTCCCAGGCCCATGCTTTCTCCGCTAATCCATGTGGCTTCCCTAATCATCATCATCATCATCAATCGTATTTACTGAGCGCTTACTGTGTGCAGAGCACTGTACTAAGTGCTTGGGAAGTACAAATTGGCAACATATAGAGACAGTCCCTACCCAACAGTGGGCTCACAGTCTAAAATCTTCCATTAGTTGGCTTTAACTCCCTTCCCATACTCTCTTAGGCAAGTTCTCTTTCAGGTTCAAGGGGCTAAAGTTCCCCCCGCATGAAAATGCCTGGAGTTTAGAAGCTGGCACACAGACCAAAGCCAGAAGGCTGCTAACGCCTCCCCTGAGGTTTTCTGCTTTATCTTGGCATTTGGGAAGATTTAACGGTTTGGGACTTCTCTCCACGCAGATATGTCTATGAGATATTTTTGGTAGTTAATCACCGTGCTTCTCCTGCAAACACAAGCCAGTAAACACATGGGCAAGGAGTTGGGGGAGGGCACTGGTACCCTGCCCGGCTTGATATGTTCAGTGAACAAAGCATGGTGTTTTGCTGCAGATTTAACTTAGGCCAAACAGTGGCCCAATTTGCCCTAATGCTTTCTTCTTCGACCTCCTGGTGATCCTGGTAACCACCAACAGGATCCCTGTTGCGCTGAATGGAAAACCAGGAAGTCCTCAGTGCAAAACTTTCATTAAAAAACATGAAATGCATTACTGGGCTTTTAAAGGTGGATGACATTAAAAGCAAATCCAGAGGAAACGAAAATAGGACACAGAACACTAATTCTAAACTCCACTTTTTAATCCATAATACTTTTTTTTCCTTGTTTTAACGATCTTAATGACTAGGAAATACTTTCCCGATTCTGGGAAATACAAACCCTTAGTAGCAGTTCACATTGTAATGGGTCACAGTGCCTCTTGGAGAGAACAAGTTTCTACTGGTGGCAAATCTGTCCATGACCCGTGCTGGACATTTCCTCTTGCCTCTCCTCCTGATTATTATCATTATAGCTAGCATTTGGAAAATGCTTACCATGTGCTGGGCACTGTGCTAAGCCTTGAGTAAAGGTTCAGGCTATTGAATACTGCCTGGCCCATGGGCAGCTCATAGTTTAAAATGTGGGGGGCAATATAGAAAATGTAGAAAAACTCTAGAAAATGTAGAAAAAAATCAGGCAAATTTAGTGAATAACAACATGGCACTCACAATAACAACAATAAGACAATAATAATAGCATGACAACACAATAACAATAATCCAAATGGCTTTATTTCTCATTCCTTGAGGGAAATAGGGCCTTGGGCTTTGCCTTTGGTTGAAATGGCTACAATCTACCCCCAAAACTCTATCTTAACAATCAATCAATCAAAGGTACTTATTGAGCACTTACTATATGTAGAGCACTGTACCAAGTACATGGGAGAGCACAGTGAAATAGAGTTGGCAGGCATGTTCACTGCCCACAAGGCGCTTACAGGGTAACATATGTAACAGCAGTTCCAGGTGCTCTGGCCTGCCTCAGTGTGACAAGGTGTCTCCCGGCCAGTGGTGGATGAGAAGGGAGGGAAACCACTGCAACCTCAGGCTCCAATCTGGGAACCAGAATGTCCCAGTGGTGGGACCTCAGAACCCCAGAGGAGAGCATATGCACTTAACAAAATTGTTCCCAAAACATCCTAAAAGCCAGATTCCTCCCAGCCACCAATTGATCATTGTTTTATCTGTTAAGTGCTTATGATATGCCAGCACTGCGCTAAATACTGGGATAGACTCAATAGCCTGATCAGACAATGTCCTTGTCCCACCTGGGGCTCACAGTTAAAGAGAGACGGGGGGACAAGTATTTAATCCCCATTTTGCAGATGAGAAAATTGAGGTTCAGAGCAGCTAAGTGACTTGCCATAGATCACAAAGAAGGCAAGAGGCAAAGGTGGGACTAGAATCCAGCTTCTCTGACTTCTAATCCTGTGCTCACTCTAATGGCTTTTATCTCATCTTCATGAAGGCTGAAAAAGAATGACCTGTGGTGTACCACACCCAGAAAGGCAGTTTCAGGGATTGGTACTCCCTGAGCCAGTTGGAGAAATCATTTAATCTTCACAAAACCAATCAATCAGTCATTGGATTCATTGCACATTTACTGTACATTAAACTTACTGAAGAAACCCTCCCTATATTTGCCCAGGTATTTTCTCCACCTGCTGCTGATTGGCTTCATCTAATAATAATAATGGCATTGGTTAAGTGCTGTACGAAGCCCTGGGGTAGATACATGGGGCTCACAGAATAGGTGGAAGGGAGAACACATCTGAAATATACCTTTTATTAACCCACCAGGATTCCAAAATTTAATCCAAGAATATTTAGGTGACCAACATCACATAATAAACGCTCAATAAATACGATTGAATGAATGAATGAATTTTCGCACATAGTACATGCTTAACAAATACCACTATTACTATTATTTGGCCAAAACTGTTTATTTCACTACACATTTTTGCGAGGACACTGCTGAGGGATTAGAGAAAGTGATTTGGACAACCCAAGCCTGTTTGGATGCAGCTCATCATGTGAGGCCACAGGGAGCAAACACATGAATTTTCCTCAAGATGGAGTTTTGCAAGAAGGCAGCCCCATATTCTAGGATAAGTGAATAGAGAACAGAAACAGAAGGCCTATGATTTGGTCTAGGGGAAAGAGCATATTCATTCATTCAATCATATGTATTGAGTGCTTACTGTGTGCAGAGCACTGTACTAAGCGCTTGGAAAGTACAAATCGGCAACATATAGAGACAGTCCCTACCCAATATCAGGGAGTGAGGAGGCCTGCCTTCTGCCCACAGCTTTGCAATTAGCATGTGAGGTAACATCAAGCCCTAAAGTCTCTGAGCCTTAGTTTCTTCTTAGATAAAATGAGAAGAATAAGGAGTATTGTCAAGGTAATATAAGCACTTTGAGAAAAGGCAAACACTATACAAAGTCATGACATATCATTAATAAAAATTGATAACAATAATAATGACAGCAATAGAGTAGGTATTATTGTGATTACTTTATTTCTGCCATTAATACTACTTCCCCAACCAATATCTACTATCAAGCAATCAATCATATTTATTGAGCGCTTACTGTGTGCAGAGCACTGTACTAAGTGCTTGGGAAGTACAAGTTGGCAACATATAGAGACAGTCCCTACCCAACAGTGAGCTCACAGTCTAAAAGGGGCAGACAGAGAACAAAACCAAACATACTAACAAAATAAAATAAATAGAATAGATATGTACAAGTAAAATAAATAAATAAATGAATGGAGTAATAAATATGTACAAACATATATACATATATACAGGTGCTGTGGGGAAGGGAAGGAGGTAAGATGTGGGGGATGGAGGGGGGATGAGGGGGAGAGGAAGGAAGGGGCTCAGTCTGGGAAGGCCTCCTGGAGGAGGTGAGCTCTCAGTAGGGCCTTGAAGGGAGGAAGAGAGCTAGCTTGGCGGATGGGCAGAGGGAGGACATTTCAGGCCCGGGGGATGACGTGGGCCGGGGGTCGATGGCGGGACAGGCGAGAATGAGGCATGGTGAGGAGATTAGTAGCAGAGGAGCGGAGGGTGCGGGCTGGGCTGTAGGAGAGAAGGGAGGTGAGGTAGGAGGGGGCGAGGTGATGGAGAGCCTTGAAGCTGAGGGTGAGGAGTTTCTGCCTGATGTGTTGGTTGATTGGTAACCACTGGAGATTTTTGAGGAGGGGAGTAACATGCCCAGGGCGTTTCTGGACAAAGACAATCCGGGCAGCAGCATGAAGTATGGATTGAAGTGGGGAGAGACATGAGGATGGGAGATCAGAGAGAAGGCTGATACAGTAGTCCAGACGGGATAGGATGAGAGCTTGAACGAGCAGGGTAGCGGTTTGGATGGAGAGGAAAGGGCGGATCTTGGCAATGTTGCGGAGCTGAGACCCGCAGGTTTTGGTGACGGCTTGGGTGTGAGGGGTGAACGAGACAGCGGAGTCCAGGATGACACCAAGGTTGCGGGCTTGTGAGACAGGAAGGATGGTAGTGCCATCAACAGAGATGGGAAAGTCAGGGAGAGGGCAGGGTTTCGGGGGGAAGGCAAGGAGTTCAGTCTTGGACATGTTGAGTTTTAGGTGGCGGGCAGACATCCAGATGGAGATGTCCTGAAGGCAGGAGGAGATGTGAGCCTGGAGAGAGGGGGAGAGAGCAGGGGCAGAGATGTAGATCTGGGTGTCATCAGCGTAGAGATGATAGTTGAAGCCGTGGGAGTGAATGAGGTCACCAAGGGAGCTACTACCATTTCTGCTCATGCACACTAGATTTGGGATTAATTTTGTATTTGCAGACAGATACAGAATGCAAGGGAAATATTTTATGGCACTCTCCAGTAGTCTAAACACATTATTCTAGCACAATTACACAATCTAAGTGGACAAACATAGCAACTCTTAGAAAGAAAAGGAAAACTAAAGAGACTTCCATGGAAGGCTGCAGCTCTCCTATGTCTTCCAAACTCCAAAACAAGTTTGACCTTGTGTAGATTGCTTTGACCCTTCAGGTACAATGAACATAGTTCATTATTAGCCATGTATCCAAGAGACAAATGCAGAACACAAATCAAAGTCTTCCGTGTGGAACGTCTTTCTTCCATCATGAGAAATGGGGAGGCTAGATGCTTGACAGTTCTGACCTCTGAATGGAATTGAGTCTCAAGAGATTATTCTGTCCCGAAACTGTGTACAGCAAATGCAGAGTGAACATTTAAAGGGAGCATTTTGGTTTGGGATACATGGAGGAAGAGAGTGGGATAAAGTACTCCAATTTTGATTCTGTTTCAGAGGCATCTTTGATTTTATTTCAGAAGTCCAATGACTGGGTAGTGAGAGCTGGAATAGCTCTCCCTCCTGTAGGCTCGGTGTTATTCAATATTGTGGAACCCTGAAGTAAAGCAAGGGAAGTGGTTGTTTCTATGGGTGTGCCATGGATTTTGAGCCACAAGGAGCATGAAATTCTGCTTCTCTAGCCACAACACTCTGCTGGCTTTGCTTTCATTTTGTGCATTTGTCTTTGTGTTTGGTTTTCCAGTACCCTCATTTATACTCTGAAATTATGAGCCCCCTGAGGGACAGGGACCATTTCTAATTCCCACCTAATTTCCTCCCAATGCTTAGAACAGTGCTCTGTCATAATAATTGTAACGATTATAACAATTGTTATAATTATTGTAATAATACATATTACTGCTGCTACTACTACTACTACTGCGATTACTACTACAGTAGGAGAGTCTCCACTTCCATACTGGACCACTGGTATCTGGGGTTGGAGAAAAGTGGCCCAGGTGGTGGTGGGTATGGAAGAGAGAAGAAGAGGCAGGGGAAAGAAGGTGACAACTCCTTATGGACAGGGAACATGTCTACCAATTCTGTTGTGTTCTCCCAAACTGTTAGTACAGTGCCATGCCCTACCACTGATTGATCAGGAAAGAGATAATGAAAGAAGAGGGTGGGGTTTCTAGGGCAGGTCCAGCTCCAGTTACCTGTACATCCCTGAAGAAATAGAGAACACGCCAAGATGCAGCACGGCCTTTGGAAAAAGCATGAACCTGGGAATCAGCAGGACCTGGATTCTAATCCCGACTCCTTCATTTGTCTGCTGGGTGTCCTTGGGCAAATCACTTATTTTCTCTACACCTCAGTTATCTCATCCGTAAAATGGGGATCAAGTCTATGAGCCCCATGTGGTACAGGGACTCTGTCCATCCTAATTACCTTGCATGTATCCCAGCGCTTAGTACAATGTCTGGAACATAGTTAGAGCTTAACAAATAGCATAAAAAGGACAACATGGTGCTAAGGTGATGGTTTCTCCTCCTCCTTCTTCACCCCCTCCCAGGGTCATCCCTGCCATGGTTCTCCTTCCCCAGACTCTGTCACAGTCATTGCCACCAAGAACAGTTGGAGCTGTACGGCACATTGACCCCCAGTCAGACAACCGGGATCAGTTGGGCAGGTGAGGAAGGGCCAAGGGCCGTCACAGCCCAGGCTTGCTCTCATGGATCAGGAGAGGAGGCGAGGCTGAGGAGGTGTCTTCCAGTGGGAGGGGGCACAGCACACAGTGCAGTCCCTCCCTGCCCCGCCAACCACTCTTCCTAACTGCATTGTCTCACAGCTTCACTTTCTGCCCATACAACCAAAGGGGGCATAGGAACTGGGGGAAATGGAGGGCATGGTAGGTGATGGGGGCATCCCCCTTATCCCTAGGGTACAGTATCTAAAGTTCCTGCAGCAAATGTGGCAAGCTGGATTTTTTTTTAATGGTTTGTATAAGTGCTTATTATGTGCCAGGCACTGTACTCATAGCTGGAGTAGAGACAAGCTAATCAGATTGGACACGAGTCCATGTCCCACATATGGGTCACAGTATTAATCCCCATTTTACAGATGAGGTAAATGAGACACAGAGCATTTAAGTAAATTGCCCAAAGTCACACAACTGACAAGTGGTGGATTTGGGACTAGAGCGAAATCCTCCAGCTATATCTCCTCCCCTGTTCTCTCTCCCTCCCTCCAGTCTCTCATCTCCTCCTGCCTTCAGGACATCTTTACTTGGATGTCCTCTCACCACCTCATACTCAACATGTCCAAGACCAAGCTCCTTATCTTCCCTCCCAAACCCTGTCCTCTTCCTGACTTTCCCATCACTGTGGACAACACTATCATCCTTCCCATCTCACAAGCCCACAACCTTCATGTCATCCTTGACTCTGCTCTCTCATTCACCCCACATATCCAATCCATCACCAAAGCCTGCCAGTCTCACCTTTACAACATTGCCGAGATCCTCCCTTTCCTCTCCATTCAAACCACTATCTTGCTGGTTCAGTCTCTTATCCTATCCTGACTGGATTGCTGCATCAGTCTCCTTTCTGACCTCCCAACCTCCTGTCTCTCCCCACTTCAGTTTATACTTCACTCTGCTGCTAAGATTACCTTTCTACAGAAATGTTCTGGGAATGTCACCCCCCACCTCAAAAATCTCCAGTGGTTGCTTATTAATCTCCTTATCAAACAAAAACTCATCACTATTGACTTTAAAGCTGTTCATCACCTTGCCCTTCCTTACCTCATCTCCCTTCTCTCCTTCTGCATCCCAGTCTGCACACTCTGCTCTTCTGGTGCTAACCTTCTCTCTGTGCCTCATTCTTGCCTGTCCCACTGTCAATCCCTGGTCCACGTCCTACCTCTGGCCTGGAATGCCCTCAATCAATCAATCAATCGTATTAATTGAGCACTTACTGTGTGCAGAGCACTGTACCAAGTGCTTGGGAAGTACAAGTTGGCAACATATAGAAACGGTCCCTACCCAACAGTGGGCTCACAGTCTAGAAGGGGGAGACAGAGAACAAAACAAAGCATATTAACAAAATAAAATAGAATAGATATGTACAAGTAAAATAGAGTAATAAACACGTACAAACATATATACAGGTGCTGTGGGGAAGGGAAGGAGGTAAGGCCTCCCTCCTTAAATTCACCAAATAATCACACTTCCCCCTTCAAAGTCCTACTGAAGGCTCACCTCCTCCAAGAGGCCTTCCTAGACTGAGCCCTCTTTTCCTCAGCTCCTCTTCCGCTCCGCATCATCCCGACTAGCTCTCTTTGCTCTACCTCCCTCTTCCCACCCCACAGCTCTTGCGTTATATGTACATATCTATAATTCTATTTATTTATATTGATGCCTGTTACTTGTTTTGACATCCGTCTCCCCGCTTCTACACCATAAGCCCAGTGTGGGCAGGATTGCCTCTCTTTATTGCTGAGCTGTACTTTCCAAGCTCTTAGTACAGTGCTCTGCACACAGTAAGTGTGCAAGAAATGCAACTGAATGAATGAAATGATCATGTATGGAAGGCAAGCAATGGGCCAATCAACTAAACAGTGGAATTAACAATTTCTACAGTCTAGTGGAAAACCTTGCAGCCAAGTATTGTGGCCTAAATAGACAAAAATGGCATCATTCCATGAGGAGCAATCAATTTTGGGTGGAACCTGATTGTGACAACATTCAGACTTGTTTTGAAGGGGGAATTGAGGTTCAGGGAGTGAAGGGGGAAATAGTGAACATATTCTGCGGTACTTACTTCCTAGGAACTTTATGTCCCAGAAGCTAGAGACCTATAATGCATAATAATGGCATTAATAATAACTATAATAATAATATTTGATCATTACAATAATTGTGGTAGTTGTTAAGCACTTACTATGTATCAAGCACTGTACTTAGCCCTCGTGCAGATAGAAGTTAATCAGGTCGCATGTGGAGCTTACAGTCTAAATAGGAGTGAGAACAGATATTGAATCCCATTTCTCAGATGAAGGAACTGAGGCACAGGGAAGTTAAGTGACTTGCCCAAGTTTACACAGCTGACAAGTGTTGGATCCATGATTAGCTCGGCAGCACACATACCAAAATTGGAACGATACAGAGAAGATTAGCATGGCACCTGAGCAAGGATGACAGGCAAATTCATGAAGCTTTTTTTTTTTCTAGAGAAGCAGCGTGGCTCAGTGGAAAGAGCCCGGGCTTTGGAGTCAGAGGTCATGGGTTCAAATCCCGGCTCCACCACTTGTCAGTTGTGGGACTTTGGGCTAGTCACTTCACTTCTCTGGGCCTCAGTTACCTCATCTGTAAAATGGGGATGAAGACTGTGAGCCCCGCGTGGGACAACATGATCACCTTGTATCCTCCCCAGTGCTTAGAACAGTGCTTTGCACATAGTAAGCACTTAACAAATGCTATTATTATTATTATTATTATTAGAACTCAGGTCCTCTGACTCCTTGACCTGTGCTCTTTCCACTAGATCATACCACTTCTCTTGTTAAGCAGCTGCTTGTTAAGCATTTACTGTCCCAAGTACCTTATTAAGTCCTAGAGTAGATAAAAGATAAGATTGAGCATAGACCTTGCCCCACATGGGGCTCAGAGTCTAAGAAGATAGACCAGATATCTTATCCTCATTTTACAGATGAGGAAACTGAAGCACAGAGACATCAATAGCTTTAATTCTATTTGTTCTATTTGTTATTTAATTCTATTTGTTCTGACGACTTTGACACCTTTCTACATGTTTTGTTTTGTTGTCTGTCTCTCCCTTCTAGACTGTGAGCCCGTTGTTGGGTAGGGACCGTCTCTATATGTTGCCAACTTGTACTTCCCAAGCGCTTAGTATAGTGCTCTGACAACAGTAAGCACTCAATCAATACGATTGAATGAATGAATGAATGAATGAATCAAGTGACCTGCTGAAGGTCACACAACAGGCAAGTGGCAGAGTAGGGATTAAAACCCAGGTTTCCTGACTCTTGAACCCATGTTCTTTTACACTAAGCCATCCTGCTGCTCTATATTTCTCAGCATCATCTGGGAACGGGAGTCAATCAGCAAGCCAGATGAGGTCTTCTAAGTCAGAGGAGGAAATCCTCACACACACACACACACACTCTCTCTCTCTCTCTCTCTCTCTCTCTCTCTCTCTTCCTGCCTGATGGGAGCCTGTGACTGCATTGCTGTTTCGTAAGAACATGCACTCCAAGCCTTGCCTATATATCTAAGGCTCATGTCTTCTCCTTCAGGACATCTCCATCTGGATGTCTTCTTGCCATCTAAAACTCAATATGTCCACGACTGAACTCCTTGTTCATTCAATCGTATTTATTGAGCGCTTACTGTGTGCAGAGCACTGTACTAAATGCTTGGGAAGTACAAGTTGGCAACATATAGAGACGGTCCCTACCCAACAGTGGGCTCACAGTCTAGAAGGGGGAGACAGACAACAAAACGTATTAAGAAAATAAAATAAATAGAATAAATATGTACAAATAAAATAGAGTAATAAATATGTACAAACATATATACATATATACAGTTGCTGTGGGGAGGGGAAGGAGGTAAGGCGGGGGGGTGGGGAGGGGGAGGAGGGGGAGAGGACAGAGGGGGCTCAGTTTGGGAAGGCCTCCTGGAGGAGGTGAGCTCTCAGTAGGACTTTGAAGGGAGGAAGAGAGCTAGCTTGGTGGATGTGCAGAAGGAGGGCATTCCAGGCCAGGGGGATGATGTGGGCTGGGGGTCGATGGCGGGACAGGCGAGAACGAGGTACAGTGAGGAGATTAGCGGTGGAGGAGTGGAGGGTGTGGGGTGGGCTGTAGAAGGAGAGAAGGGAGGTGAGGTAGGAGGGGGTGAGGTGATGGAGAGCCTTGAAGCCCAGGGTGAGGAGTTTTGCCTGATGCGTAGGTTGATTGGTAGCCACTGGAGATTTTTGAGGAGGGGAGTAACATGCCCAGAGCATTTCTGCACAAAGACAATCCAGGCAACAGCGTGAAGTATGGATTGAAGTGGGGAAAGACAGGAGGATGGGAGATCAGAGAGGAGGCTGATGCAGTAATCTTCCCTCCCAAACCGTGCCCTCTCCCTGACCTTCCCGTCACTGTAGACAGCAGGATGGTAGCATCCTTCCCATCTCACAAGCCCGCAACCTTGGTGTCATCCTCGACTCCACTCTCTCGTTCACCCCTCACATTCAATCTGTCACCAAAACCAACCGGTCTCACCTCCACAACATCGCCAAGATCCACCCTTTCCTCTCCATCCAAACCGCTGCTTTGCTTGTTCAATCTCTCATCCTATCCTGACTGGATTACTGCATCAGCCTCCTCTCTGATCTCCCATCCTCCTGTTTCTCCCCACTTCAGTCTACACTTCACTCTGCTGCCCGGATCATCTTTGTACAGAAACGCTCTGGGCATGTTACTTCCCTCCTCAAAAATCTCCAGTGGCTGCCTGGCAACCTGAGGCATCAAGCAAAAACTCCTCACTCTCGGCTTCAAGGCTGTCCATCACCTCGCCCCCTCCTACCTCACCTCCCTTCTCCCCTTCTACAGCCCAGCCCACACCCTCCGCTCTTCTGAATACCCTCCCTCCATACATCCACCAAGCTAGCTTTCTTCCTCCCTTCAAAGCCCCTCTGAGAGTTCACAGCCTCCAAGAGGCCTTCCCAGACTGAGCCCCCTTTTCCCTCTCCTCCTCCCCATCCCCGCCACCCTACCTCCTTCCCCTCCCCACGGCACCTGTATTTATTTTTTGTACAGATTTATTACTCTATTTTACTTGTATATATTTACTATTCTATTTAGTTTGTTAATGATGTGCATTTAGCTTTAATTCTATTTGCTCTGATGACTTGACACCTGTCCGCATGTTTTGTTTTGTTGTCTGTCTCCCCCTTCTAGACTGTGAGCCTGTTGTTGGGTAGGGACTGTCTCTATATGTTGCTAACTTACACTTCCCAAGCACTTAGTACAGGGCTCTGCAATCAGTAAGTGCTCAATAAATATGATTGAATGAATAAATGAATGAATAAGGAAGTTTTCTTGTACACTTATAACAGATTGTGTATTCCTCACTCTTGAGCTAATCCCATTAACTGTGCTCCGCTCCAGCCTCTCCCATTTCTTACTCCTTCACCACACCTTTCTCCTTCCTGGAACTCTCTCCCTCTTTATGTCCACCAGGCAATTCCTCTCCCAGTCTTCACAGCTCTTCTGAAATCAAACCTCATCCTGGAGGCCTTCCCTGATTCATTTCTTCTCTCCCCAGATTATATCCAACTAACTCCTTAGCAATTTTGCACCAACTGTACATGTATGTTATAGTACAAAATGTATTAGTGTACAAATGTACTAGCATTTCTCTACCTACTGAATTTCATATTTTATTACTTAATCACTCATTTTTATATCCACTTTTCCTTCTTCCTAGCTGTAATTCATTTCAATATATATCTTCCTTTAGAAGAAGGGATTGTAGTCTCTCATTTTATTGTAATACTAATAATTATGCTACTCTAACAAATGCTTAGTACACTTCTCTGCATGCATTAAGGGCTCAGTGAATACTGCTGATTGATAGATTAAGGATGAGTATGTATTTGAATAGGGTTAAGCTTTGTCTATTTCCTCTGGGCAAGAAACGAAGCAAGTATGTCCAACTTCTGAGTGTATGGGAAATACCTAGATGTGGCATCAACTTTTCTCAGGTCCCTTCCCCTAGAGCCCCATTTTTTGAGAAGCAGTATTGCCTAGTGGAAAGAGCTTGGGTCTGGGAATCAGATTAGAACTGGTTCTAATCCCAGTTCTTCCAATAGCCTGCTGTGTGACCCTGGGAAAGTCATTTTACTTCTCCGTGCTTCAGGTTCCTCATCAGTAAGACACTGTTCTCCCTCCTCCTTAGTCTGTGAGCCCATGTGATAAAGGGACTGTGTTCCACATGGTTAACTGTATCAACCCCAGCTCTTAGAACAGTGCTCGACACATAGTAAGTGCTTAACAAATACCATCAAAAAGTCAAAAAAAAAGCACTTCATACGTGTCAAGCCCTGAGGAAGACACAACAAGAAGCATGACATATTGGATAGAGTAAGGGCCTGAGAGTCAGAAGGTCATGGGTTCTATTTCCAGCTCTATCACTTGTCTGCTTTGTGACCTTGGGCAAGTCCCTTTACTTCTCTTTGCCTCAGTTCTCTCATCTGTAAAATGGCAATTGAGACTGTGAGCCCCACATGGAACAGGGACTATGTCCAACACAATTTACACGTATCCACCCCAGAGCTTAGTACAGTGTCTGGCACAGTAAACGCTTAACAAGTACCATCATTATTATTATGATTACAGTCACATCAGACATTGTCCCTGTCCCTGGGTTCACAGTCTTAGGGATGAGAGAGAACAAATATTTAATCCTCATTTTATAAATGAAAAAACTGAGGCCCAGAAAGGTTACCATCCCCCTGTCCCTACCTCTATCCTTTTTTTAACAATTTTGACCCCTTTCTCACCTTCTTTTTCTCCTTTTCCATACCCACTCTGATCCTCGGAGATGTCAACATCTACACGGATGTCCCTGGTGACTCCTCTGCTGCCTGCTTTCAATTTCTCCTTGACTCTGTCAACCTCTTCCTTCTCCCCACCTTGCCCACTCACCAACTTGGTCACATCCTCAACCTCATCATCTCCTACTGCTGCACTATTTCCACCCTCCCCAACTCTGAAATCCCTCTCTCTGATCATAACCTATCTTCCATAAGATAGTAAGATCATCTTGGGTCAGAACTACAGTCCAACCATCCTGGATTCTCTCTCCAAATCGGGCAATCAACCAATCATTCAGTGATATTTGATGAGTGCCTACTGTGTGCAGGACACCATACTAAGAGCTTGAGAGAGAGTACACTAGAAGCAAAAGCCATGATCCCCCCCCCCCCCTCAAGGCACTTACAATCTAAAGGATCACGCATGCACTAAGGAGAACTGTGTTTTAGTTACCCTCCTGGACAGTCAGCCTCTTTGAGTTTAGAAACACCACTCAACACCTTAAACATTTTCTTCTACTCACCTGATAAATATCATTCAACCTTTATTGGGGGCCATTGAGGGAATTAAAAGTTAGTGGGAGACATAGACAGTGAGATTTCTATTCAAGATATTGTTGTTTTATGCTGTCGGGTCAGAGACATCCCTCCCAGAATGCTCCTGTTCTATCTGCAATCGTTCTGGTAGTAGATCCATAGAGTTTTCTTGATGAAAACAAAGAATTGGTTTACCATTGCCTCCTTCCATGCAGTAAATGAGTCTCTGCCCTCAACTCTCTCCCGTGCTGCTGCTGCCCAGCACAGGTGAGTTTTGACTTGTAGCAGATGGCCTTCCACTCACTAGCCACTGCCCAAGCTATGAATGGAATGGATATGCCTCTGTTTGACTCTCCCTCCTGTAGTCGAAACTGGTAGAGTACCGGAAACTCTCTAGGTGTGACCCTGAGAGGGTATTCAAGATGAGAAACAAAGTAAATTCAATTGCACTATATGGACATCTGAATTTAAGGGCTAAAAATGTATTCTCTCCAACCATCTACAGGTCCATAGAGGCACATGCTATTGACCATTAGGAGAGATGAATTAGACTGGAAGTTAAGAGGAATGTCATGTAGGAAAGTGGAGAGTCAAAAAGTCAAGGAGAGGGGACTGACTGACAGGTGAAGTTTGTCTGAAAAAGTTTTAAGAAGGACATACATCAAGCTGATTTTTTAGATACGGAGGTGACAAAGTTTGGCAAAGAACACAGCCCGAAACAAGAGATGATACAGAGTTTCACTTGGGGTCCTTCTGTTCTGTTTGCCCAGAGAATCAGCATGGCTTAGTGGAAAGAGCACGGGTTTGGGAGTCAGGGGATGTGGGTTCTAATCCCGCCTCCATCACTTATCAGCTTTGTGACTTTGGGCAAGTCACTTAACTTCTCTGTGCCTCAGTTACCTCATCTGGAAAATGGGGATTAAGGCTGTGAGCCCCCCGGGACAACCTGCTTACCTTGAATCTACCCCAGTGTTAAGAACAGTGCTTGACACATAGTATTTAACAAGTACCATCAGTATTAGTATTATTATAAAGTATTCTTTGCCCTCTGATCCCAGCACATGTTAAAGGGGGCATACCAACATTTTGCACTTGCTAATGCACAACTCACCAGAAGAAATTCTAGTTTCCAGGATGATCTTCCCAGAAGGTGTGGGACTTTCATGAATCCGATAAAGGATGGGACCACCAAACGATTTGGCTTTGACGTTAACTCTAAGCCCCTTGACTGTACTTTCCCAAGCACTTAGTACAGTGCTCTGCACACAGTAAGGGCTCAATAAATACAACTGACTGACTGAGTCTGCTTTAGGCCAACATAGACCCTACACCCTTCCCATCTGGTTCACTCAACCCACCCCACAGAATGCTCAAAACCTATCTAGGAGCTGTCTGAGAAACCTCAAACCTGTCTCAGCCAAGTTTTTGCACCAAGAATCTCAGCATGCTCTTTTTCAGTAGCAAGGCCCTGCTTTGAGTCATAGTGTGGTTTGGACATGAAGCATATATGTAGTCACTTTAGTGTGGCTAGCAGGCACGTGTTTCCTTAAATAGAGAGAATTAGACTGCATTAATTGTGGTTTGTAATTAATAAATGTTGGATACCTCAGAATTGCAAACATGATTTCATCTTAATACCACCAGATTATTAATGCATTGGTTTTCCCCAGCTAGGAAAGTCAAATTCCTTTTTATAGCAAAACCTTAATAAATGGCCTAATCATTCTGTAGCAGCACATTAAATTACAATATGGATTTTTTTATACTCAAGTCCCTTTAACTGGAGTTAATTGTTTCTAAGGGAGAGTCTTTTCACATTAATACTCAGATGGAGTTAGAGATATGATATTATTCAGATTCTGTTCCTTTTCAAGCCCACACAAGTGTACTAATCCACCAGAGTGAATTCTACTACCTTAAAGAACAAGGAAAAAATTTTAACAATCCCACAAAGTATTTTCTGCATCTATTATACAGTTTTGAATAAAGATTTCTACTTAGTAAAATGGACTTCAGAAGAGGTAGACATCAGGAGAGGCAGATCTACTTTGCAATTTTTTATTCGCCCCACAGGGAGTTATATGGATCATCCAGTACAGTAGTTCCACCAAAATGCCAACAGCCTTCAGAGATAAGCAACACAGTCGGTCAGGAGAGAGATCCTCAGACCTCCAAGTTTAGAAGATGATGTATGGAAATGGAGTTCTGAGTCCTATAGTCCATAGGCAATGTGGTCTATGATGGGTAATTAGAGGAAAAATTGAGTGTGTAGAGGGGAAATGTTGGATTGTTAGTCAGCACAAGAAATATTTAAATAGGTCCTTGATGGGTGATCAGAGGGGAAATTAGGGTTTTCAGAGGAGACATCACACAGTTCACAATGCCTCAATAATTCTATCATCAGTGACAAAATACTGGGTTGGATGAGATATTGGCCCCACCCTGTCATGGCATTTTGCCTAGTCTTATTCATTCATTCAATTGTATTTATTGAGCACTTACTGTGTGCAGAACACTGTACTAAGCACTCTGGCAACAAATAGAGACAATCCCTACCCAACAACAGGCTCACAGTCTTATGTTCATATATGTTCTCTTCCTTCTTACTGCTCTGCCTTATTTCCACCTAATTCAATGTGTCAAATTTTAAGACCCAGAGCTTTTGACCGAGTTCTTCCCCTGTATCATTGTAAAGCAAGGTGTGCTCTAGCCATCATTTGCTCCTTTCTTAAACCCAGAAAGTCATGGATTTTCCCAAGACTCAACATGAAGAAGGCCCTCTAAAGCTTTAGAGAGCTCTTGGGGTAGGAGTGGGTGTCAAATCCCACTCGATACACAATCCAGTAGTCAGGGCATTGGTATTATCCAGTGCCTTTTCTCTCCTAGTTCCAGGACCTCCTGTTGGACATTCATTCATTCAGTCATTCAATTATATTTATTGAGCTCTTACTATGTGCAGAGCACTGTACTAAGCACTTGGGAAGTACAAGTTGGCAACATATAGAGACGATCCCTACCCAACAGTGGGCTTACAGTCTAAAAGGGGGAGACAGACAACAAAACAAAACATATAGACAGGTGTCAAAATCAACAACATGGCCTAGTGGAAAGAGCATCAGACTGGAAGGGAGAGGACCTGAGTTCTAAATATAGATGTGTCACTTGCCCACTACTTAATTAATCTGGTCCTCAGTTTCTCATCATTAAAATGGGGATGAAATGACTTCTCTCCCTCTCATACTGTGGGACAGGGACTGTGCATGATCTCCTTTTATAATATCTACTGCAGTACTAGGCAATGGTAAGCGCTTAACAAATACCACACTTATTGTTATTAGTTGTCATCTGTGACATATGCTGGATTGGGTAGTGATTTTTTTGACAACAGAAATGAGGCCAGGATTCGATCAATAAATCAATCGTATTTATTGAGCACTTACTGTGTGCAGAGCACTGTACTAAGCGCTTGGGAAGTACAAGTTGGCAACATATAGAGACAGTCCCTACCCAACAGTGGGCTCACAGTCTAGAAGGGGGAGACAGAGAACAAAACCAAACCTATTAACATAATAAAATAAATAGAATAGATATGTACAAGTAAAATAAATAAATAAATAAATAAATAAATAGAGTAATAAATATGTGCAAACGTATATACATATTTACAGGTGCTGTGGGGAAGGGAAGGAGGTGAGACGGGCGGATGAAGAGGGGGACGAGGGGGAGAGGAAGGAGGGGGCTCAGTCTGGGAAGGCCTCCTGGAGGAGGTGAGCTCTCAGCAGGGCCTTGAAGGGAGGAAGAGAGCTAGCTTGGCAGATGGGCAGAGGAAGGGCATTCCAGGCCAGGGGGATGACGTGGGCCGGGGGTCGACGGCGGGACAGGCGAGAATGAGGCACGGTGAGGAGATTAGCGGCAGAGGAGCAGAAGGTGCGGGCTGGGCTGTAGAAGGAGAGAAGGAAGGTGAGGTAGGAGGGGGCGAGGTGATGGACAGACTTGAAGCCCAGGGCGAGGAGTTTCTGCCTGATGCGCAGATTGATTGGTAGCCACTGGAGATTTTTGAGGAGGGGAGTAACATGCCCAGAGCATTTCTGGACAAAGACAATCCGGGCAGCAGCACGAAGTATGGATTGAAGTGGGGAGAGACACGAGGATGGGAGATCAGAGAGAAGGCTGATGCAGTAGTCCAGATGGGACAGGATGAGAGCTTGAATGAGCAGGGTAGCGGTATGGATGGAGAGGAAAGGGTGGATCTTGGCAATGTTGCGGAGCTGAGACCGGCAGGTATTGGTGACGGCTTGGATGTGAGGAGTGAATGAAAGAGCGGAGTCGAGGATGACACCAAGGTTGCGGGCTTGTGAGACGGGAAGGACAGTAGTGCCATCAACAGTGATGGGAAAGTCAGGGAGATGGCTGGGTTCGCAAGGGAAGACAAGGAGTACAGTCTTGGATATGTTGAGTTTTAGGTGGTGGGCAGACATCCAGATGGAGATGTCCTGAAGGCAGGAGGAGATGCGAGCCTGGAGGGAGGGGGAGAGAGCAAATAGGGATTCCTATTTGCCCCTAGGCTTGAAGGAGGATTTCAGGACTTGGTTTGAACTGATCAGGCCCCAGCACAATCCCGCATGTCTCATGCCCCTTTCACAAAAGGAAATAGCACTGTGCAGTTGTGCCAGCTAGCACATCAGCCCAGGGCTTAGACTTAGTTTTCAAAAACAGGGGTTTTCCTTGGAGCTGCTGAAACTACTTGTTCTGCTGCCTTTGGCCTGGAATGCCCTCCCTCCTCATAGCTGACAGACACTTACGCTTCCCTCGTTCCAAGCCTAATTATAGGCATATCTCCACCAAGAGGCCTTCCCTAAGTCCCCTTTTCCTCTTCTTCCACTCCCTTCTGCATCACCCTGATTTGCTCCCTTGATTCACCCGTTCCTGAGCCCCATGGCACTTACGTACATATCTGTAATTTATGTATTTCTAGTAATGTCTGTCTCCCCCCACTAGACTGTAAGCTCACTGTTGGCAGGGAGTGCATCTGCTATGTTTTTGCATTGTTCTCTCTCAAGCGATTAGTACAGTGCTCTACCCACAGTAAGCACTGAATAAATAAAACTGATTGGCTGTTTGACTACATTGTTTTGGGGCTAGACAGGGTCAGATCTACTAGCAGGTTACAGAGGGCAAATATTGGGCTAGACTTTTAAACTGAATTATACATTTGTTTTAGGTCAATATAATTTGAAACATACAATTTATAGTCATAATAATGATGATAATGATAATATTTGTTTTGTGCTTACTATGTGTCAAGCACTGCTTTTTTATGGTATTTGTTAAGTGCATTCTATGTGCCAGACACTCTACTTAGCACTTCAGTAGACACAAGATAAGCAGGTTGGATCCAGTCCATGTCCCACATGGAGCTCAGTCCTTATCACCATTTCACAGATGAAGTAACTGAGGCACAGAGAAGTAAAGTGACTTTCCTAAGGTCACACAGCAGACTGTTCTAAGTGTTGGGGTAGATATGAGATATTCAGGGCTCACAGTCTAAATAGAGGGAGTAGGAGTCTATCCCCACTTTACAGATGAGGAAACTGAGGCACAGAGAAGTTAATTGACTTGCCTAAGGTCTCACAATTAAACAAGTGGTGGACTTTTCTTTCCCTTAGGCCAGACTGCTTTTAGATTGTGAACCCCCCAACCAGGGATAGGGATCATGTCTAATTCCCACCCGTATATTCACTCCTAGTGATTAGTACAGTGCTTTGTACACAACGATGTACTACCATTACATCATAATATTGGAGTATAAAATTATATGATTGTCATAATCATCATCACTGTCAGCTCCTTGTGGGTATGGAATATGTCCACTAACTCTTTTGCATTGTACTCTCCCAAGCACTTAGTATAGTGCTTTGCCCACAGTAACTGCTCAATAAATACCATTGATTGATTGATGATGATGATTATCATCAGCATCAAAAACATTTACTGAGCATCTGCTCTGTGCACAGCCCTGCACTAAGTGTTTAAAGAAAACTGCCCTCTACTTGACATGAGGGTGACACAATGTGATGATGTAACTTGGTATAACACACAATGTCACCAGTCCTCTAGACTGTAAGCTCACTGTAGGGAGGGAATGTATCTTTTATATTGTACTGTACTCTCCCAAGCACTTAATGATGGCATTTATTAAGCGCTTACCATGTGCAATGTGCAAAACACTGTTCTAAGTGCTGGGGGGATACAAGGTGATCAGGTTGTCCCACGTGGGGCTCACAGTCTTCATCCCCATTTTACAGATGAGGGAACTAAGGCTCAGAGAAGTTAAGTGACTTGCCCAAGGTCACACAGCAGACATGTGGCAGAGCCGGGATTCAAACCCATGACCTCCGACTCCAAAGCCCGGGCTCTTTCCATTGAGCCAAGCTGCTTCTCAGTACAGTGCTCTGCCCAAAGTAAGTGTTCAATAAATACAACTGATTGACCAGGTCACTAGATGGTGGACAGTGTCACCTGTTGTCTAGGGACAGGTCCGTTCGGTAATCATCAGCATGGTGAAAGAGAGAGAGAGAGAGAGAGAGAGAGAGAGAGAGAGAGAGAGAGAGAGACAGAGAGAGAGAGAGAGAGAGAGAGAGAGGCTGGGAATGGAGTGCCTGAGTTTTATATAAAATTTATTCCACGAAGCGAATTGAATTATTTAATTGTTTAGGTGCAATGAATTGAACTTCCCTTTTGGAAGGAATGTGATTAATTAGTAATATTAGAACTTCCTTAATGGGAGGAACACACTCATACTTTAATTGCATGTGGCAGAACCCCCAGGTCCCACCCAGGTGGAATTCTCTTACAGTTTGTTTGCACGTGGGATTGAACTTCCCTTTCGGGAGGAATGTGATTAATTTGTAATACTAGAGCTTCCCTAACGGGAGGAACACACTCATACATTAGTCGCATGTGAGTGAGGTGGCTAGCTCTTGCCATGTGCTTTCCCACATAGGAAGAATCCACTTAGTTTCCCCAAGCACTTAGTACAGTGCTCTGCATGCAGTAAGAGCTCAATAAATAAGATTGATTGATTCTCACACAGGAAGAACCCATTACATTACCTGCACACGTGGTGTGGCAGCTAGATCTCACCATGTGGTCCCCCTACAAGGGAGGAATCCACTTATGTTACCCATCCTCAGCAGGGCACCTGGCTCCCACCCAGCGAGACGCTCACCCATCCCACGGCCCTTTCCTCGGGGTGTTGGTCCTAGTTCCAGAGCAGGCGTCTGGTGTTCTGGGCCAAGAAAGATATGTGGGCCACTGCTGCTGCTGTTTCTGCTGCTGCATGTCTTGATGTTCTGTCACAGAAGGTCAGAGCTGACAGGTTTTTATCACCTGTGATCCTAGGCCATTCCAGCTTCCGGCCTCAGTTTATCCAATCTCTTCCCTGCCCCCTCCTCCATACCTAATTTGATTGGCACGGAGGCGAGGGACACCTTCTGTATTCCCGGCTTGGGCTGTCAATCTAGCAGTTTTGGTTGTGGAGGCGATATCCCACCCTCACTTCTGATTCTGCCTGCTGGCTCAGGTGGTCACAAGGTAGCATTTGACCTTGAGATGGCCGGTACCCCAGGGTCACCTTGGGATAGACGGTCAATTGGATTGTTGCATCAAGGTAGCCAAAAGGTGCCCAAATGAATGAAGCCAAGACTGTCTGAAGTTTCTCCAGCTCTATCATGCCACTCCTTATGCGGCATTCACAAGTTCAGTTAATATTTATTTCTTTACAACAGATTCATTTCCCTGTCTCGTAGAAAATTTGATAATTAGTCTATTTGCCATGTACCCTAAAGTCAAAATGGTGAAATTCATTTTATAGTGGCCTCAGCAAAGCAAGAAATATTGAGAGAAATTCTACCATCCATGCCAGTCTAGCTATATTTTAATTAGTTGCTTGATGATTTTCTGTATCTAGAGCTAACACTGAACCTCAGATTCCTCATTTCTAAGGAATTAGAGAACAAATATTTGTTTCATTTTGGCTCTGCTATAACTCTCATATATTGAAAGTATGCCTTTCAAAGTTGAAATGGGAAGAAGTAATTAACAGAGCTATAGTAAATGGATTTCTTGAGCTGCAAATTCTGTCAAACAACCCACTCATTTTTTAATAGAATACTTGAATTTTCTGAATTATCCACTGTAGCTATTGTTCTCAATCAGTCAATCCAACAGTGTCATTAACGGAGCCTTAATGTGTGCAGAGCGCTGCACTAAGTGCTTGAGAGTACAACAGAGTTAGTGGACAAATTTCCAGTCCAAGAAGAAGAGGTTTGGAAGTGTTTTTATTAGCAGGAGGGAATAGACCTGTCTCTCTAAAAACTTTGAGGTCCATGAAATGCGCTGATTATTTTAGAATTTGCAAGTGCTCAAAAAGCATTCCAAAAATATACCTGAATAGCAGAGGTCCAAGGGTGAGTTAAACCATCCTCAGGAATAGAATTAGAGAAGTGTGGCCCAGTGAAGAGAGCATGGGCCTGAAAGTCATAGGACCTGTATTTTGAACTCAGCTCTGCCACTTCTCTGCTGTGTGACCTTGGGTAAGTCACAACTTATCTGTGCCTCAGTTTACTCATCTGTATAATGGGGAGTAAATCCTACTTGTTCCTACTTAGACTGCAAGCCCCATGTGGACAGGGACTGTATCCAACCTGATGACACTGTTTCTATCCCTGTGCTTCATACAGTGCTTGGTGCTTAGTAAAAGTTTTACCGGATCCATAAGTATTATATGTAGTTAGGCAATAGCGAATATCATTTACTTAGGGCCCACTGAGTAGAAGGCACTAGACAAGGTCCCAAGGGATTAAAGAAGAAGAATGAAGCATGCTCCCTCCTGCAAAGGAACATAATTGAATAAAATTTCATGTAAGGTTCCCTGGAATTATGGGATGCCCATACCTTGAGTTCCAGATTGCCATGGGTCTTTCATCAAAGTCATTAAATAAAGATTTGGTGCCTAACTGGGCCCTGTGTTGATCCATGTGGGTCCTCATTCAATGTGTCTAGCCAAGAATGACTCCAAGCTATTGATCGCTCTCCTTACTGTGCAAACTTTTAAACCAGCTCTGCCTTCGCCTAAATTTAAACAAGTTCTTAATTTGTCAATGATAAACATGGGAAGCAGATGGCCTGTGGAGTGAGAGCAACAGGACAAAGACAAAAGAGAGACTTTTGAGAGTTAAGTTGTGGTTAAGAGTTGGCATGGGAGCAGTGAAGGGAGCTGGGGAAGGGAAGAAGATTTGCTATGACTGAATTGTACCTGGAATTTCGTCAATGCCTCGAGTTAATACTGCAGTGAATCTTTCCCAAGTCAATGTCCATCCTTGTGCCCTCTTTCTTCTGTGACTCAAATACTGCTTTACCGGATGGCTTCCTTCCCTCAATAAATGACATATGCGTGTTCTCAGAATGGATGCTCTCATCATAAAACCCCAAGGAGCTTCTCTGTCTCCCTCTACAACATTTCCCCCTGTTCCAGAGCAGTGGCAACCCTTAGGCAGGCCCATTCCTTAAGTGGCATCGAAGAGAGATTACTGTCTGTTATTTTTAAAATTAGAACTTAATTTTCTAATTAATTAATTAGAAATTAATTAATTAAGTTAATTAATCACCTCAAGTGATTTCCATTGCTAGTTTCTGGACAGATTGGCAGAAGCTGCTGGGGTAATCATACTTTCTCGTTAGTTAATGGTACTTTTTTCTGTCTCTCTTAATGGAACGTTCTAGGATCCTGCATGGGAACCAAATTACTCGTGGACTCACAGTGCTTCTGTGAGTCTCTTTTAATTTGCAAAGAAAAGGACAGTGATTCATTTCCTAGCCACAAGGTTCTTGCAGCATTTGAAAAACTAAATTGCCTTGTTTGGTGTTTTAACCAGAAAATCCCTGAAAGCACAGGTTCTGGGAAGAGCATTTCGCAGGTGTGACCTCTCAAGATTTTTAGAGGGTCTTATTGGACAGTTCATGGCACCATTTCACTCATTCATTCATTCAATTCATTCATATTTATTGAGCGCTTACGGTGTGCAGAGCACTGTACTAAGCACTTGGGAAGTATTCATTTGTTCATTTATTCAGGATAGCCATTCCTCCTGCCCCAGAGATCTCAGTTCCACATCCAAATCAGCTCCCAGCACTTTCCTGAAGCTGACAGGGAGCTGGGGGAAGGGAAGAGCAGCCTGCACGGTGAGCTGGAAAAAGATGGATGGAAATGCTTCGATTTGTGCTTTGAAATAGCGCTGCCTGACCAGCCAATAATGACTGAAAGGGGCCTCCTTCCTCTCCAGGAGTCATTTTGCTACTTCATTGTCCCCAAGAGAATTCCCATCTCTTCTGCACGACCTCAGCATGGTAACCAGACACAAACAAGTTTGTTGTGCCTACCACAAACTATACCAAATAATGAGCAGTAGACAGCCCAAGCCTTTCCCTGTAGTATTTCTATTCCTCCTATGCACTAAATGATCTGGCCAGCAGAACTGTAAGTCAGTCAAATAAGTAATTAATTGATTGATTGATTGCTATAGAGCTGCTTAGTCCCTTTTGTTGCTTGCTGAAATATCTTCTTCTTTCCAATTCTTAGTCCCCCTCCCTTCATGATACTGTATCTATTTCACTATTCCTCTGCTCTAGAAGCATGGCTTAGAGGAAAGAGCAAGGGCCGATAGTCGGGGATCTGGGTTCTGGTCCCAGCTCCACCTCTTTCCTGCTGTGGGACCTTGGGCAAGTCACTTTATTTCTCTGTGCCTCAGTTTCCTCTGCTGTACACTGGGGATTAAATGTTTATTCTCCTTCCTTCTTGAGCTGTAAGCCCCATGTAGGACAGAGACTGTGTTGAATCTGAGTATCTTGTATCTACGCCTACTGCTTAGTACAGAGCTTGGCATTTAGTAAGAACTTAACAAATATTATTATTACTTGTTTGCTTGACCTCAGTTTTCTAACCTAAATCCACATGAACTAGGACCAGAGGGGACAGCGCAACTTAATCAGACCAAAGGTCTATCCAGATAGAGTTCAATCTCTGACAGTAGCATCAGTAGGAGCCATTTAAATAGGTCTCACCAGAAATCAAGTGAATTTTTTTTTAAAGAAAGCTTGTGCTAGGAATGTAAAATGAGCTTCCAGAGATTTGACATTCTGAAGTTATTTTTGTTGCTGTTGTTGAAAGAAAAAAGGAAACTGACTGGGGAAGAATGATAAAATCTCAGCTGAGAAAGTTTGAAGCACAGCACCCAGCATGGATGAGTTGACTTTGATGGTAATGATCATTATAATGATAATAATAATAATGGTACCTGTTAAGCACTTACTTTACATGAAACACTGTTCTAAGTACTGGGGTGGATATGAGATAATCAGTTTGGACATAGTCCCTATCTTATATTGGGCTGCCAGTCTTAGTAGGAGGTACTAGGATTTAATCCCCATTTTAAAGACAATGAAATTGAAGCACAGAGAATTTAAGTGACTTGCCCAAGGTCACACAGCAGACCAGTGGTAGAGCCAGGATTAGAATCCAGAGAGAACCAGAATAATAAAACTGGTGCACAGGCAAGGAGAAGCCAAGAAGCGTCAGGGATGACCAGAAATAGACTTGGGCAAAATATGCTAGTAATTTTACAATGCTATTTAGAGAACTGGACCAAAGAGAAGTTCATGGAAAGGACTATAAAATAACTGTGTCAAGAAGTGATTAGATAAGTGACTTCCAGATAATGTGCTGAAAGCCAAGAAAGGGCAAAAGAATTAAGTGATGGATGAGCCAGAAAGCTGGTGAAACAGATCAATGATTGAGTATCCTCTTTTTGTCAGCTACATACCTTCACATCAGGTCATAAGGAGATGAGAGAAAAGTAGCTTGGCCTAGTGGAAAAAAAAGGATTTAGGAGTCAAAGGACCTGGGTTCTAATCCCAGCTCTGCTGCCTGTCTGCTGTGTAACCTTTGACAAGTCACTTCACTGATTGATTCATACGTTCATTCAATCATGTTTATTGAGCACTCACTGTGTGCAGAGCACTGTACTAAGGACTTGGAAAGTACAATTCAGCAATAGAGACAATCCCTGCCCACAACGGGCTTACAGTCTAGAAGTGGGGAGAGAGGCATCAAAACAAGTAAATTGGCATCAAAATAAGTAAATAGAATTATATATATATACATATATTCATAAGTGCTGGGGGGGAGGGGGAGAAGAGCAAAGGGAGCAAGTCAAGGTGATGTGGAAGGGGGGGTGCTGAGAAAAAGGGGGCTTAGTCTGGGAAGATTTCTTGGAGGACGTGCACCTTCAGTAGGGCTTTGAAGTGGGGAAGAGTGATTGTTTGGCAGATTTGAGGAGGGAGGGTGTTCCAGGCCAGAGGTAGGGTGTGGGTCAGGGATGGGCCACGAGACAGACGAAATGGAGGCACAGTGAGAAGGTTAGCAACAGAGGAGCAGGGTGTGTGGGCTGGGATGTAGGAGAGAAGGGCAGTGAGGTGGGGGGGCCAAGGTGATGGAGAGTTCTGAAGCCAATAGTAAGGAGGTTTTGTTTGAAAGGGAGGTTGATAAGCAACCGCTGGAGATTTTGAAGGAGGAGTGTGGTGACATGCCCTGAACATTTCTGTAGAAAGATAATCTGGGCAGCAGAGTGAAGTATGGAATGAAGTGGGAGAGACAATAGGTTGGGAGATCAGAAAGGAGGCTTAACTTCTCTGTGCCTCAATTACCTCATCTGTAAAATGAGGATTAAAGCTGGGAACCCTTTGTGGGACACCTGATCAGCTTGTATCTACCCCATTGTTGAGTACAGTTCCTGGCACATAATGAGCAACTAATAAGTATTATAAAAAAAAGAGCCGGGCCGGCGGCGGGGGAGGAATGGTAATTTTAATGCTACCACAAGACTGTGCACAATGTCATTTCTGGGTTAGACCCACAGTCTATTCAGGACTCTGTCTCTGACAATGGGATCCACCCACTTGGAAAATGGTTGCCCACCTGAATACCACCCTCATGGTTAGTGCTGGTCTATAAAATAATTGAAATAAACTCCCTCTACATCTCTAGCATTTCCTTTTTAAAAAATCAGCAGTGACAATGGGGATCGTCTTAGGCTTTCCTAGTCAATAATAGGGTTTCTAGTGTGGCTCTTTGGCAATTCCCTCCAGGCATCACAACAGATCTTAAAGGTTGAGGATGGAGGGAGTTAAGGGAGTGGACAGGAAGTGAAAGAGGACAAATGGGAAGTGGGGGAGAACGAAGAGGAAGTGGGAGAGGCTGGCTCACCAAGGCCACCTAGACCATGGTTCACCAACCCCAATGGCTGTTCAAAACCTTTCACCACCAGATTTTATGATGCTCTTAGGAAATCCTTGCATGGACCCAAATTCTGCAGCCCAAAACAAATCTGGGGAGTTCTGGATATAGGCCCAAAGATGTTACATGGCCCTACATGGCCCCACAGAGGCCCAAGAGATCTGCTATTAGGGATTTGCAAGTTCACCTTCTTGGAAACAAATCTAAGATACGGCTCTGCCGCCCAACTCAAATCTATTGTCATAACACAGCCATAGCTGTTTGGGTAGACTGACAAAAGTGGTGGGCTTTTTCTCTGCTAAAACCACCACAACACCATCCTCCCCAGCCACTTCTCCCTGTCAATACAACAGATCAACAGTGCACATGGCAAGCCAGATGGTACCAGCCACTGGCCAATGGGCAATGGGCATGTAGAAGCAGCGTGGCTCAGTGGAAAGAGCATGGGCTCTGGAGTCAGAGGTCATGGGTTCGAATCCCAGCTCCACCACATGTCTGGGTGTGACCTTGGGCAAGTCACTTTAACTTCTCAGAGCCTCAGTTACCTCATCTGTAAAATGGGGATGAAGACTGTGAGCCCCCCATGGGACAACCTGATCACTTTGTATCCCCCGCAGCGCTTAGAACAGTGCTTGGCACATAGTAAGCGCTTAACAAATGCCATCATCATCATCATTGGCCATTCATCAGGTTCTATAAAGGACAATCTAGCTTATAACTGGTCTGTCCCTGTCTGGTAAGTGTATCAGATATCTCCAGCACTTGCATTTTAACAAAGCAGTCTTCTCCTGCCTTACTTTCATTCATTCATTCATTCATTCATTCATTCATTCATTCAACGGTACTTATTGAGTGCTTACTGTGTGCATAGCACTATGCTAAGTGCTTAGGACAGTACAATATAACAATAAACATACAATCCCTGCCCACAGTGAGCTTATAGTCTAGTGGGGGAGACAGACATTAATATAAATAAATTACAGATATACAATGATGGAGGAATAGCACAATTTCTGCCATATAGCACAAGTTCTGTGGCTCATAAACAACACCCTTATTCAGACAACTGGAAGGGAACATCAAATGGGGGAGTCAGGCAGTCACTCCAGAAAAAAGATCCAGAATTTGGGTGAACTTAGATGGATATCCATAAAGTGGTGCATTCGACAATGCATTCACTGCTTGGCTGTTTACATCGATTTTCTCAAGTCACACCCTATTTAGTCTCCATACCCAAACTACCCATCTCTGATGCACAAATTACCACCCATAAAACCACCCCCTCTATTAAACTCAACTCACTCGCTCTCCTATCTCTTTGTTGATCTTGTACCTTTAATCCACAGCTCTGGACCACCTCCATAGTTGACCTTCTCTGTTCCTGTGGAGCACTGTTAGTAGAAATCCAGATATTAGGTCTACCTCATCTTTAATTCATCTTTGCCTGCTTTAACTCTGCCTTTCCTCCACCAAGAAACATTATTTCTCCATCATTTTTTATTCCTGTGCCCATTGCCCTCACCAGTTGTTTCAGACCTTTAACTCCTTCCTCAAACTTCATTCCCCCACCATCCTCATCTCTTGCCTCCAGTCCCTCTCTCCTCTTCCCCTTATTCAACTTACCCATGCTTTCCAGCAGTATCTCAAGAGATGATATCCTGCCTCCCCTCAAAATCTGCCCCCTCCACTAGCAACTCCAACTCTATCCCTTCACATAATATCAAAACACTCACCCCCCCCCCCCACCTTTTTCCCCTCCTTGACTGCCACCTTCAACTTTTCAATTTCCAATGGCTTCTTCCCCATGGCTTTCAAACATGCTCATGTATCCCTATCAGATAAAACCCTCCCTGATACCATAGCTCTCTCCAATTATTGTCCCATCTTCTTCCAAATAACCATTCCTCTCCAATCTCTTTGAGTGAGTTATCTACACCCACTGACTCCACCTCCTCTCTTCCATTTCTCTTCTTGACCTCCTTCAATCTGGTTTCCACCCTCTTCATTCTATGGAAACTGCCCTCTCAAAGGCTAAGTACAGTGCTCTGCACACAATAAGCACTCAATAAATAAAAATGAATGAATCTCCATCTTGCCAAATCCAGCTACCTTTGACATATGAACCGCCCCCTTCTATTCTCCTGGAATTAATTTCTCCTGGGATATTATCTAACCTTGGCTTCACTGACACTATCCTCTCCTGGTTCTCCTCCTATCTGTCTGGTTGCTCAGTCTCATTTTCTTTTGCGAGCTCCTCCTCTGATTCCACCCCCTAACTGTGGGAGTTCCTCAAGACTCAGTTCTTGGTCCCTTTCTTTTCCCCATGTACACCTACTCTTTTGGAGAACTCCCTCTCTCCCATGGCTTCAATAACCATCTCTATGTGGATGATTCTCAAATCTTTCTCTCTAACCCTGATCTCTCTCATAGTCTAGCATTTCTTCCTGCCTTCAGGACATCTCTACTTGGATATGGATGGATGAGAAGCAGGGTGGCTCAGTGGAAAGACCCCGGGCTTGGGAGTCAGAGGTCATGGGTTCTAGTCCCGGCTCCACCATTTGTCAGCTGTGTGGCTTTGGGCAACTAACTTAACTTCTCTGTGCCTCAGTTACCTCAGCTGTAAAATGGGGATTAAGACTGTGAGCCCCACGTGGGACAACCTGATCACCTTGTATCCCCTCAGTGCCTAACAAATGCCATCATTATTATTATTATCACGTACCACCAACACCTCAAACTTAATACGTCCAAAACAAAACTCCTCATCTTCCCACCCAAACCCTATCCTCCCTTTGACTTACCCATCACTCTAGTCAACACCACCATCCTTCCTGTCTCACAAGTCTGAAACTTTGGCATTATCTTTCACTCATCTCTCTCATTCAACCCATAAATACAATCTGTCACCAAAATGGGTTGGTTCTTCCTTACAAAGTTACTAAAATTCAAACCGTATTGATCCCTCCACATATCCGCCAAGCTAGCTCTCTTCCTCCCTTCAAACCCCTGCTGAGAGCTCACCTCCTCCTGGAGGCCTTCCCAGACTGAGCCCCCTTTTTCCTCTCCTTCCCCACTCTCCCCGTCCTACCTCCTTCCCCTCCCCACAGCACCTGTATATATGTTTGTACAGATTTATTACTCTATTTATTTTACTTGTACATATTTACTATTCTATTTATTTTATTAATGATGCGCATTTAGCTTTATTTCTATTTATTCTGAAAGCTTGGCACCTCTCCACATGTTTTGTTTTGTTGTCATCTTCCCCTTCTAGACTGTGAGCCCATTGTTGGGTAGGGACCATCTCTATATGTTGCCACCTTGGACTTCCCAAGCGCTTAGTACAGTGCTTTGCACACAATAAGCACTCAATAAATATGATTAAAATCCAAGCACTTATTCTACCCCAGCTTTAATACTGTAGTACCCTCCTCACTGACCTGCCTGCCTCCAGCCTCTCACCTCACTCCAGGCCACACTTTACTCTACTGCCTGGATCATTCTTTGAAAAGAAAACATTCAGTCCATGTTTCCTCACTCCTCAAGAATCTCCAATGGTTGCCCATCCACCTCTGTAATAAAAAGAAACCTCTTACCATTGGCTTTAAAGCACTTGATCACCTTGCCCCCTCCTACCTCACCTCACTACTCCTCTACTACAACCCAGCCTCCACATTTCGCTCCTCTAATGCCAACTTAGTCACTATACCATGATCTTGTCTATCTCGCTGCAGGCAAAGATGAATTAAAGATGGATGAGGTAGACCTAATATCTGGATTTCCACCAACAGTGCTCCACAGGAACAGAGAAAATTAACTATGGAGGTGATCCAGAGCTGTGGATCTTGTCTATCTCTCCCACATCCTACTTCTGTCCTGGAACACACTAACCTCTTCATATCCGGGGTGAGAAGAAGTGTGGCTTATTGGAAAGAGCCCGGGCTTGAGAGTCAGAGATTGTGGGTTCTAATTCCAACTCTGCCACTTGTCTGCTGTGTGACCTTGGTCAAGTCACTTAACTTGTCTGTGCCTCAGTTACCTCAATGGTAATATGGGGTTGAAGACTGTGAGCTCCACGTGGGAAAACCTGATTACCTTGTATCTACTCCAGTGCTTAGAACAGTGCTTGGTACAGTATAGTATAGTATAGTATCAATCAATCAATCGTATTTATTGAGCACTTACTATGTGCAGAGCACTGTACTAAGCGCTTGGGAAGTACAAATTGGCAACATATAGAGACAGTCCCTACCCAACAGTGGGCTCACAGTCTAAAAGGGGGAGACAGAGAACAAAACCAAACATACTAACAAAATAAAATAAATAGGATAGATATGTACAAGTAAAATAAACAAATAAATAGAGTAATAAATATGTACAAATATATATACTTATATACAGGTGCTGTGGGGAAGGGAAGGAGGTAAGATGGGGGGATGGAGAGGGAGACGAGGGGGAGAGGAAGGAAGGGGCTCAGTCTGGGAAGGCCTCAGGGAGGAGGTGAGCTCTCAGCAGGGCCTTGAAGGGAGGAAGAGAGCTAGCTTGGCGGATGGGCAGAGGGAGGGCATTCCAGGCCCGGGGGATGATGTGGGCCAGGGGTCGATGGCGGGACAGGCGAGAACGAGGTACGGTGAGGAGATTAGCGGTGGAGGAGCGGAGGGTGCGGGCTGGGCTGGAGAAGGAGAGAAGGGAGGTGAGGTAGGAGGGGGCGAGGTGATGGACAGCCTTGAAGCCCAGGGTGAGGAGTTTCTGCCTGATGCGCAGATTGATTGGTAGCCACTGGAGATAGTATAGTATAGTATAGTATAAGTGCTTAACAAATACCAACATCATTATTACTATTATTATTATTATTATTACTATATCTGACAGATAGCTCTCCCCACTTGAAAGCCTTATTGAAAGCATGTCTCCTCCAAGAACCCTTCCCTGACTAAGCCCTCATTTCCTCTTCTCCCACTCCCTTCTGCATCACCCTGGTTGGCTCCCTTTATTCACCCTCCCACCCCAAGTTCCGCAGCACTTATGTACATATCCTTAATTTAGTTATTTATATTAATGTCTGTCTCCCCAACAAGACTGTAAGCTTGTTGTGGGCAGGGAATGTATCTGTCAAATTGTTATATCATACTCTTCCAAGTGTTCAGTATACAGTGCTGTACACACAATAAGCATTCAATAAATACCATTGTTTGATTGATGCTATAAATACCTGAAGATCAATCTTGGGGACTCCCATATTTAGAGCATGGGAGGCAGAGGAGTTGAGAAAGCCTGAGTTTGAGTGTCCAGAGAGAACTAGGAGAGGACAGTGTCAGTGAAGCAAGGTTGAACAATGTTTCTAAAAGAACAGGGTGGTCGACGGTGTCGAAGGCATTTGAGAGATTGAGGAGAATTTGGCAAGAAGATCACTGGTGACCTTTCGAGAGGGTGATTTCTGTGGCATGAAGGAGGTGGAAGGCAGATTGGAGAGGGCCAAGGAGAGAACTGGAAGGAAGTGGAGGCAGAGGGTGTAGACAAATCACTCGAGAAGAGAAATGGTAGGAGAGAGATGGGGCGAAAGCTGGAGGGAGCTGAGGGGTCAAGGTAGGGTTTTTTAGAATAGAGAAGACATGGCATCTCCACTTATAAGGTCAGTTCCCCGAACTCAGAAGAGGCAGCTTGCAATACCTATGAGAGGGGAAACAATGGCACTCTCTGCGCAATCTGTATCATGTCAGGGCCATCCCCTGCAGTGGCCCCATGAAAGAGGCAACAAGGTCCAGAACTTTACTGGCTTTGTGGCTGCTCCATGGGAACAGGATGAGAAATAGCCTTACTGTAGGCACTTCTCCTCCAAGAGGCCTTCCCTAACTGAGCCCTCATTTCTTCTTCTCCCATTGGCAGCACCCTAACTTGCTCCTTTTATTCATCCCTCCTCCCAGCCCCTCAGCACTTATGCACGTATCTGTAATTTATTGACTGATATTTATGTCTGTCTCCTCCTCTAGACTGTAAACTCGTTGTGGGCAGGGGATGTGTCTGCTTATTGTTATACTGTACTCTCCTAAGTACTTAGTATAGTACTCTGCACAGTGTGAGCACTCAATAAATATGATTGAATGAATGAATGAATGAAGTAGTGAAAAAATTCCGTAGTAACAAGCAAGTTTCTTGGATATAAACAGCATATAAACTGTGCCAGGGTTCTCTTCTCAGCTGGGAATAATTCATCCCCTTAGCAGCTCTGGCCTGGAGAGTTTTGAGCCCCAGCAGTAATGCTGCCACCTGTGCCAGCTCATTAAAAACGTGAAATGACACAGTCCCTTGAGTTCCTGGCATTTTTCTTTATGAATAAAGCACTGGAAATAAGCAACATGCAAATGCTTTCTTTTCCTTTGCTTTGCTTTGTGGAACTTTGCTCAGTTCTTTCTGTCATTTTATTTGATCACATCCTCCTCCAGAGGCTGGTAGCAGTCATATTTGAACACCTGAAAAGAAGCTGCTGGGCTTCTATTCACAGTGTCACTCCCTCTCATCATGTGATTTCTCCACCTGGGTTCTTCATATTGTTGCTTCCAAGGGTACAAAGCCTCATAGAATGAGTCCCCTTTCTCATTATGGAGAATGGGGTCATATACACAGAATCACACCTGAATGCAGTGAATATTTCAGGGAAAATCCAGTATTTTACAGGAGTCCATGCCAAACCATGATCACTCTGGTTGTTCACACTAGCTTGATTAGCCTAAAATTAACCCTCTTTTCTTAATTTTTTTGGTATTCATTAAGCATCTACTATGTGCCAAGCACTGTACTAAGCCCTGGGGTATGTGCAAGCTAATCAGGTTGAACACAGTCCCCGGCCCATGTGGGGCTCACAGTCATAATCCCTGTTTTACAGAGGAGGTAACTGAGGTACAGAGAAGTGAAGTGACATGCTCAAGGTCACAGAGAAGACAAGTGAAAGAGCTGAGATTAGAACCCAGGTCCTTCTGACTCTCAGGGCCGTGCTGTTTTGACTAGGTCATGACCCTCCCCATTGTTCCACAAGACAGTATCACATCATGGGGGTTCACGTTACACGGCCCCCATTTTTCAACATGCTGATGCAGATGTCGTTTCATCTCACAGTGCAACATAACGTTGTCACATGCAGTATTTTGTGGAATAGATTTGCTCAATTACCACCTCCACAGGGCATACTGCTTCAGGCAGTTCAGCTCAGCCCAGAAGCCACAACTCCCAACCTGTTAGTAGTTCAGTTCTTAGATACAGTTGATTGATTCCATCCTGCTGCCGTCATCGTTATCATCCTCTTCCTCCTCCTCCTCCTCCTCATCATCAATGGTATTTATTGAGCGCTTACTATGTGCAGAGCACAGAACTAAGTACTTGGGAGAGAGCAATACAACCGAGCAGGCAGATATGTTTCCCACTCACAAAGACCTTACAGTGAGAAAGCTATGGCAGAAGCAGCGTGGCTTAGTGGAAAGAGCATGGGTTTGGGAGTCAGAGGTCCTGGGTTCTAATCCCAGCCCCTCCCCTTGTCAGCTGTGTGACTTTGGGAAAGTCACTTCACTTCTCTGTGCCTCAATCATCTCATCTGTGAAATGGAATTAAGTCTGTGAGCCCCACTTGGGACAACCTGATTACCTTGTGTCTACACCAGCGCTTAGAATAGTGCTTGGTGCTTAACAAATACCATTGTTATTATTTTTAGAAAGGCAGCAAGTCTTGCACCAGTGGCCATCTTTGAATAAGTCCCGCTTGCTGCCATCTTTGGGAGGTGCTGCATGGTTTTCTGATGCAGTGGCTTCCGTTTTAATACTCTGGGAGGCTAGATCTCCTGAGTTGTTGTTCCCAAAGCCTCCCTCCATCCAGTCCCAAGGTCTCCGGAGGACCCCAACCCCCATGGAGAAGATAATGGACTCTAGCTTGACCCCGTGCAGATTCCTTACCAGATAACAATGTTTGATAGAAGCAGAAAAGTGCTTGTACCAGTCAAGGAACAGGGAAGCTACACTAGGAACCATAGCCACACATCTGGGAGAAAAAAGCCCAACCCTTCTAAATAATCCAATATCAGGTAACATTCCCCCCTCTGCATCTCCATGAGCATTTTTTTGTTCATGTGGAAACTGACTTAACTCTGAATGATCCTTCCCAAGTGAACATCAATCCCATTTCTTTTGACACCTCCTCTCCTATGAACGAAGGAGCTTTGACAGAATGAGACGGATCCATTACCATTGTTGGAAAGAGGTTTGAGAATCTGGCAGGTGATAAATCAAACCTAGTCAGTAATGGGCTTTTACAAAACCCCAATCTTGCCTATCTCCCTTTATGAACATAGATCATCCAGGCCAACTTTGTGAAGAGGCTTTTCAGACAACTAGTTCCTGAAAACTTCTTAGCTAGGAAGTTTTCCTTCCACCAGAAGGAAATGAAAATGAAGATGAGAGAGATGGCATCTAAACACTTGAAAGGATCACCTGAGAAAACGTACACCTCCATCCTCTGGGCCAGGTAGAGACAGGGAGCAAGCTCGTCCTCTAGACTGTAAGCTTGTTGTGGGCAGGGAATGTGTCATTTTACTGTTGTATTGTGCTCTCCCAAGTTCTTAGTGCAGTACTCGGCACACGGTAAGTTCTCAATAAATACGATTGAATGAATGAATGAGCAGGAGGGAAACCACCTCAGCACTCAGAGGAGGGCAGCCACCTCAGGGTAACAGGTAAAGGGAGAGAAGTTGGCATGGTGATGGAGTGGCCTGAAAACTCTGGATATTTTATTCGTGAGTATTTCCTATTCAAGACTTTCAGAGCCCAGCAATTTTGAAACCCACTAAGAGGGATATTAAAATTGTTCATAGATTTCATTTGTCATTTGTCTTTACTAATTTAATTTAGCTTGTGGGATCAACTCACTCAGCTCCATTAAACTACACAGTGCCTTCCCTTGCCAGGAGGCCTCTCAACCCTCCTGAGCCAGAGACCAGCCCAGAAGGAATACTGAGATAGAACCACAAAATCGGAGAGAAAGAGAGGATGTAGCACTCCTGCTCAGTCAAAGATATTTACTAAGGGCTTATTGTGAGCAGCATACTGTACTGAGCACTTGGAATGATACAATAGAGTTGGTAGATGTGAATCTGGTGCTCTCCTTCTGCCTGGGTCTGAGACTGGCTCCCAAAGAAGGCCCCCAGGACTCTTTATTCATTGTCGTATTTATTGAGCATTGACTGTTTGCAGAGAACTGTACTAACTGCTTAGAAAGTACAATTCAGAAACAAAGAGAGAGAATCATTACCCACAACAGGCTCACAGTCTAGAAGGGGGAAGACAGACATCAAAACAAACAAACAGGCATCAGTAGCATCAACATAAATAAATAGAATTTGAGATATATATACATGTCAGAACAAGTAAAACAGGCATTAATATAAACAAATAGAATTATAGATATGAACATAAATACACAATTGTTGTGGGGTGGGGAGAGGGAAGTAGAACAAAGGGAGAGAATTGGGGCTAGGTTGGGGGGAGGGGGAGCTGAGGAAAAGGGGGGGCTTAGTCTGGGAAGGCCTCCTGGAGGAGGTGAGCCTTTAGTAGGGCTTTGAAGGGTGGAAGTGTGTTTTTTTTGAGGAAGGAGGGCATTCCAGGCCAGAGGTAGGACGTGGGTCAGGGGTAGATGGCGGGGGACAGGCGAGAACGAAGCACAGTGAGAAGTTTAGCACCAGAGGAGTGGTGTGTGTGAGTTGGGATATAGAAGGCGAGAAGGGAGGTGAGGTAGGAGGGGGCAAGGTAATGGAGAGCTCTGAAGTCAATAGTGAAGAATTTTTGCTTGATACGGGCAGGTTTTTGCTTTAGTATCTCAAAATCCATTATTCATTCATTCAATCATATTTATAGAGCGCTTACTGTGTGCAGAGCACTGTACTAAGCACTTGGGAAGTACAAATTTACTTGTCTCTAAGGGACAAACCAGCTGCTGACACTTCAAATAATAACTCATTCTGCTACAGGAAGGAGACTCCATCCCATTTTACCTCCCAACACTCCAGCAGGCAAGAGAAAAACAGCCACATGACAAGGCCTCAGTAAAATTGTCATTGTCCAATTGTCCAGTTGTCAGCTGTGTGACTTTGGGCAAGTCACTTAACTTCCCCGTGCCTCAGTTACCTCATCTGTAAAATGGGGATTAAGACTGTGAGCCTCCCGTGGGACAACCTGATCACCTTGTAACCTCCCCAGCGCTTAGAACAGTGCTTTGCACATAGTAAGCGCTTAATAAATGCCATTATCGTTATTAATTATTATTATTATTGTTATTATTATTAAAACCCCAGGAAGACTTGTGACTGCTGTAGTAATTGCAGCAGCTATTGCTGTGCCCTGAACTTAGAGCCAAAAATGCTCAGTTGGGAGAACATTAGACTGAAGATATATAGGTCCCTGGTTTGATCCCAGGTTTTAGCAGTTCTTTTCCTCTAGATTGTAAGCTCACTGTGGGCAGGGAATGCGTCTGTTATATTGTTATGCTGTATTTTCCCAAGCACTTAGAACAGTGCTCTGCACACAGTAAGTGCTCATTAAATGCAACAGACTGATTGACTGAATATGCTTGCTATTTGCTGTTGCACTGCACTCCCCCCAGCACTTAACACAGTGCTTTGCACACAGTAGGTGCTCAAAAAATATGATTGAATGAACAAATGAATGAATGAATGAGCCCTGAGGAGCCTGAAAGTCAGCACCTCTAGGCAAAGTACCTTACTGATTTTGCTTTTGTTTTATTTATTTGTCTGTGTTAGCTTTTAACATTTCATCATTCCTGATGTGTTTTTCATTCAGTCATTCATTCAATCATATTTATTGAGTGCTTACTGTGTGCAGAGCACTGTAGTAAGCGCTTGGGAAGTACAAGCTGGCAACATATAGAGACGGTCCCTACCCAACAACAGGCTCACAGTTTAGAAGGGGGAGACAGACAACAAAACAAAACACGTGGACAGATGTCAGGTCATCAGAATAAATAGAAGTAAAACTAGATGCACATCATTAACAAAATGAATAGAATAGTAAATATGTACAAGTAAAATAGAGTAATAAATCTGTACAAACATATATACAGGTGCTGTGGGGAGGGGAAGGAGGTGGGGGGGGGGGATGGGGAGGAGGAGAGGAAAAATGGAGCTCAGTCTGGGAAGGCCTCCTGGAGGAGGTGAGCTTTCAGTAGGGCTTTGAAGGGAAGAAGAGAGCTAGCTTGGCATATGTGCGGAGGGAGGGAATTCCAGGCCAGGGGGAGGACATGGGCCGGGGGTCGACAGCGGGACAGGCGAGAATGAGGTACAGTGACGAGAACGATTCCCTCTGCCAACTTATACTCATAGACTGTGAGCCCCTCTAGGAACAGGGGTCATGTCTAATTCTCACCTTCATATTCTCTTCCAGCGCTTATTGCAGTGCCTGCGCACAGTAAGGACTAAATAAATGCAATTATTACTGCTACTACAACTCAGGCCCACTAATCACTTGGAAGTCTCTTTGGTCAGGAGGTGACTTCTCCACAGGAACAGAGAAAGTTAACAATGGAGGTGATCCAGAGCTGTGGATCTTGTCTATCTCGCCTACATCCTGCTTCTGTCTCACCCCTTCTGAACCAAAGAGACCAACCCAGAAAGAATACCAAGAAATAACCACACAATCCTCTAGAGAGAGAAAGGGTTTCTCTCTCCTGCTGCTTTCCCTGTCTCTGGGTCTGAATCTGCCTCCAAAATACGATGCCCAGGGCCCTTTCATAGTCTCAGAAACCATCCGCTTATCAAGAACCAGGCCTCGAACTGGGTGTTAACACTCAGGAACCAATCTTTGAAATAGAATGTTGACATAAATGCTGTGTATGATGTTATTAGATTACACTGCAAAGGTAATGCTTACACTATCATATGTCATTCCTGAACATCCATCCTAGGGAAGGGGAGGTTGGTTTTATCCCATGTCGCACCAGATGGCTATATGATACAGGTGCATGTTGCACAGAGTATGTTGGATGAGATTATGGGTGTCCCTGTATTCCCATATCTGATTATCGTTCACCCAGTTGAGGGGATTGTTTTATGGCACATTCATGAGCCCTGACCTCTGATTGGTTCCTGCAGACAGGATCAGATTGATTGGAAGATCTGCCATTTCCTGAGGCAGTGAGGTTGTAGTGAGAAACAAAGACTGAGAGACAGAGAATGTTTCTGAAAAACCAAAATCAGGATCCTTTCCTGTGCCCAGTCCTGCTGCCTCTCTACACTCTGCTCCTCTTGGGTTGTGTGGAAAAGTGTTGCTGATGATGCAACTGCCATGTCTACCAGCCTAACAACTTCACACTAGCAACCACCTCCTTAAGGATGGGGGAAGGGCTTGAGTCTGCTGTTGCTGAAGCAGCTCTGCCAGGGCTCCTTGGCAGGGGTCATACTTTCCTGGAGACTTGACACCTGTCCACATGTTCTTCCCAAGCGCTTAGTACAGTGCTCTGCACAGAGTAAGTGCTCAATAAATACGATTGAATGAATGAATGATTTCTCTTCTGGAACCCCCTCTCCCAGTGGCTGCCACCCATCCAGGGTCAGCGAGGGGGTAGAGAGGGGGCTGCAGATACAAGCTAATCAGGTTGAACACAGTCCCTGACCCACATCAGGCTCACAGTCTTAGTCCCCATTTTACAGATGAGGTAACTGAGGCCCAGAGAAGTGAAGTGACTTGCTTGAGGTCATATAGCAGACATATGGTGGGGCTGGGATTAGAACCCAGGTCCTTCTAACTCCCAGGACTAGGCCATGCTGCCCCAGGCCACTCTGCATTTCAAAGAGAAGCAGCATGGCTCAGTGGAAAGAGCCCAGGCTTTGGAGTCAGAGGTCATGGGTTCAAATCCCGACTCCGCCAATTGTCAGCTGTGTGACTTTGGGCAAGTCACTTAACTTCTCTGTGCCCCAGTTACCTCATCTGTAAAATGGGGATTAAGACTGTGAGCCCCCCGTGGGACAATCTGATTCCTTTGTTACCTCCCCAGTGCTTAGAACAGTGCTTTGCACATAGTAAGTGCTTAATAAATGCCATCATTATTATATCTGTCCCTAATGTTAGCTCTCATGGGTCTACCCCCAATATGACTGCAACGTAACCCCCAAGATAAACATCGCCTTTGCAAAACTCTGTTCTGGCATACTATAATGGGAATGACACTTTCTGCTAAGGATCCATCTACCTAAAAGTCTTAAATTCACATCAAGTTTCCCAAATAATATCCAAGCATTATCACAAGCATCAGTGATCTTTAAGCATATAAATTTGTATGCATGTGTTTCTTTTTTAAAAAAAACTCAAGCAGGGAAAATAAAGTGAACATCTAAAATAAGAGAAGAATAGTTCAGTTCTCACTTAGAATAGAATTACAAAATGTATTTGCCTCATACAAATCGAGACACCCACTGGGAACACTGTTGAACGATATATGTCTTAGTTAATAACATTATACAAATATTTGTAGGGTGTTCTATTTAAATACTAAGTGATAAGTAAGCTATTGATGAAATCTGGATGAGCCTTGACCCTCACTCCAAAACCTGGAATGAGTTTTGAGAAGTTTGCTGCCTGCAGCAAGATGACCAATGTGAAACTAAAATAATTTTAAACCCTTGGGACTAATGTTATGCTCGGTAACCTGATCTAGGCCTGGGCTCCAGGTTGATTAAGCAGCATCTGACTAGCGTGAAACGACTTCCAGAAAAATCATCTTCTCTTGCTATAACCTTTTTTTTGGCAACTGTCTGCAATTGTTCTTCTGGTATTATTTTACAAGAACATTCTCAAGTGTTGTGTCAATAGAGTCAAAATAGCCCAGCGTTTTCTCTCTTCCCTTGGAAGGTATTATGCTGTCAAAGTATCCCTCACAAGGTTTCATTTGTGAAATAATTTATGGCTTTTGCTGCACAATAAAGCAAGCTACTGACACTTTGTTCCACAAGCACCAACGTTAGGAATCCATAAATACCATCTGACTCATTAGCCTAGCTGACCAAACATTTGTGAATGTATTTAAAGTTCAGAGGCTTCAGCAGAGGATGGATTAATAATAAACAAGGCGATTGGATTCATGAAACCTGCTTGCGGTGATAATGTGGGTATTTTAGGGTCATGGGTAAATTCACCTCCTTTTACAAGAAAATAGGAAAACGAATATAATAATAATGGTATTTGTTAAGCGTTTACTATGTGCGAAGCACTGTTCTAGCCCTGGGGGGCAGGGGGGTGGATACAAGGTGATCAGGTTGTTCCAGTGGGGTTCACAGTCTTCATCCCCATATTGCAGATGAGGTAACTGAGGCTCAGTTAAGTTAAGTGAGGCAGTTTAGATAAGATTAAGAGTCTAGCAGTTGTTGGCTGTTCGCAGCTCCAGCCCCAGGTAATAATGATCTGTTTTCATTATTGGTCTATATTGCCTGTATGCAGCAATATCAATCAATCAATCATTCGTATTTATTGAGCACTTACTGTGTGCAGAGCACTGTACTAAGCGCTTGGGAAGTACAAGTTGGCAACATATAGAGACAGTCCCTACCCAACAGTGGGCTCACAGTCTAAAAGGGGAAGACAGAGAACAAAACCAAACATAGTAACAAAATAAAATAAATAGAATAGATATGGACAAGTAAAATAAATAGAGTAATAAATATGTACCATTTAATGGTCTTTTTTAAACACTTTCATATGCCAGGCACTCTTCAAAGCACTGGGTAGTGTAATCATATTGGACACAGTCCATGTCCCATATGGGATGACACTCTTAATCCCCATTTTACAGATGAGACGCAGAGAAGTGAAGTGACACACAGCAGACAAGTGGCAGAGCAGAAACTAGAACTCAGGTCCTTCTGAATCTCAGGCCCAGGCTCTAGGCAGGGCGGGATCATGTCAACCCACTCTATTGTATTGTACTTTCCCAAGCACTTAGTACAAGGCTCTGCACAGAGTAGTTGTTCAATAAATACTACTGATAGTTTAATAATTCTATTCCTCTGAGGGAGTTTCCCTAATCCAGATCCAGCAGAGGGAAAAGAATTTACATCCTTTGCCTGTACTGCTATTATCTTACCTGTATGATGCGATGAAATTCAATTCCTAGTGGGAGCAGGAAATTTTAGACTTTCATTCAGGCTTTATAGGTAGCAGTCTAATTACTGTTGGAGTGTTATTGGACACCACTACCATTAATTCCCTTCTTGGTTCTAGAAATTACTCACTGCTCTGCATATCCAATCCCGCACTTCCTTTGTTGCCGTTCTGCACATAATAGACTGTAAGCTCCTTGAGGGCAGGGATAGTGTCTGCTAACTCTAGTAGACTCTCCCAAGCACTCAGCACAGTGCTCTTCACCCTGACTGTAAGCTTCTGGAAGGCAGGGATTATGTCTACTAACTCTATTGGCCTTTCCCAAGAGCTCGGTACAGTGCTCTACACACAGTAGACTGTCAGCTCCTTCTGAGCAGGGATCACAATAAGTTCTCAATAAATGCAATTGAATGAATCATGTCTACTAATCCATTGGACTCTCCCAGATAAACAGTGCAGTGCTCTGTGCAGAGTATATTGGCCGACTGAATGATTGATAAGTCTAGTGCATTCCCTGCTCCCTGTCAGACAAACGGGTTTGTTGGGGGATAACATATCCCCCCCATCACAGTACAACTAATCCACTCAGATTTTCTGGGAGGCAGGAGGTAAGCCCATGCCCCCTGCCCTCCAACCCAATGCCCTATGAAACCCTGCTTTAGAGCTTAGGTACATGTCTGTGATGTATTTATTTATATTAACGTCTGTCTCCTCCTCTAGACTGCAAGCTCATTGTGGGCAGGGAATGTGTCTGTTCATTCATTCATTGAGTCATATTTATTGAGCATTTACTGTGTGCAGAGCATGGTACTAAGTGCTTGGAAATATATTGTACTCGCTCAAGCACTTAGGACAGTGCTCTGTACACAGTAAGTGCTCATTAAATATGATTGATGGACTGACTGACTGACTGGAAAACTTCCTGAGAAATAGTAGCAGTTTAGGTAGGGGTCAGGATTAGGCTCTAGATTTTAGCCTGAGAGGATCATTCTCAATCCAGACCAAGAAGTGGTCGTGGACTTCCTTTGAATTAACACACCCATTTATTAGTATCTGTTAAGCACCTATGGTGCAAAGAACATTGTACTCGATGCTTGGGAGACCATAACAATAACAGAACAGAGGTCCCATACCCTCAAAGAGACTACAATCTAATGGAAAAGGCAGGAAGACACAAATTTTAATCAAATAGTAGGAGTAGGGGAAATGTCCAAATCCTTGTCCACTCAGCTTGGTTCCATTAAGGAATGGGTTTAAACATAAGAAACTAGAGAATGATCTGTCAGTTAATTAATGGTATTTACTGAATGCTTACTGTATGTGAAGCATTGTACTAAGAGCTTGGGTGAGTATTATTATTATTATGGCATTTGTTAAGCACTTGCTATGTGCCAGGCACTGTTCTAAGCATTGGGGTAGATACAAGGTAATCAGGTTGTCCCACATAGGGCTCACAGTCTTAATCCCCATTTTACAAATGAGAAAACTGAGGGACAGAGAAGTTAAGTCACTTGCCCAAAAGCTGATAACTGCTGGAGTCGGGATTAGAACCCACATTCATTCAATCATATTTCAATCGTATTTATTGAGTGCTTACTGTGTGCAGAGCACTGTACTAAGGGCTTGGGAAGTACAAGTTGGCAACATATAGAGAAGGTCCCTACCCAACAGCGGGCTCCACAATCTCTGACTCCCAAGCTAGGGCTCTTTCCAGTAAGCCACACTACCATAAAAAATAGAATTATAGATATATACACATCATTAATAAAATAAATAGAATAATAAATATGTACAAATATACATAAGGTTGCAGGGAGGGAAAGGAGGTAGGGCGGGGGGTGGGGAGAAGAAGAGGGAAAGGGGGGCTCAGTCTGGGAAGGCCTCTTGGAGGAGCTGAGCTCTCAGTAGGGCTTTAAAGGGAGGAAGAGAGCTCAAGCACGAAAGCCACCCAAAGCGGCACCGATGAGGGCTACGGGGCTCCCCCTTTCCCCCCACACCCCTCTCCAGGCCCCCCCAGCCCGCAAGGGTTTCAGATGGCCCTGCCCCCCCCCCCCCACGTTAGTGGCCCGGAAGCGCTCACGGCGTGCCTCAGTTTCCTCATCTGCAAAATATGGATTCAATCATATTTATTGAGCACTTACTGTGTGCAAAGCACTGTACTAAGTGCTTGGGAAGTACAATTTGGCAACACATAGAGACGGTCCCTACCCAAGAGTGGGCTCACAGTCTAGAAGGGGGAGACAGAGAACAGAACAAAATATATTAACAAAATAAAATAAATAGAATAAATATGTACAAGTAAAATAAACAAATAGAGTAATAAATACGTGCAAACATATATACATATATACAGGTGCTGTGGGGAAGGGAAGGAGGTAAGGCGGGGGGGGGGGGGAGATGGAGAGAGGGAGGAGGGGGAGAGGAAGGAGGTGGCTCAGTCTGTGTTCCCTCCTACTTAGACTGTGAGCCCCAAGTGGGATCTGATTATTTTTAATCTATCCTAGCACTTAGTACTGTTAGTACATTTCATGCATTCCTCTCCAAACTCACCGAATGAGTTGTCTACAGCTGCTGTCTCCACTTTCCTTGATCCCTTGCACTCGGGCTTAACGCCCCTCCACCCCTCCCGCTCTGAAGAACTGATTAAAATTAAACAATGGGATAATTATTTCCTTCTTGCCAAATCCAATAGCCTCTATCCCATCCTAATACTCCTCGACCTGTCAGCTACCTTCAACACTGTCGACCACCCCATCTCCTGAACACTTTATCCAACCCTGGATTCAGTGACATGGTCCTCTCCTGCTTCCCCTCCTAGCTCTCTGGCTGCCCATTCTCAGTCTCTTCCTCAGAGTCCTCCTCTGTCTTCCACCCCCTAAGGTAGGAGTCCCTCAGGGGACCGTTCTGTGTCCCCTTCTATTCTCCATCTTCACCCACACACTTGGAGAACTCAGTGGAAAAGAGCACGGACTTTGGAGTCAGAGGTCATGGGTTCAAATTCCACTCCGCCAATTGTCAGCTGTGTGACTTAGGGCAAATCACTTAATTTCTCTGTCTCAGTTACCTCATCTGTAAAATAGAGATTAAGACTGTGAGCCCCCCTGTAGGACAACCGATCACCTTGTAACCTCCCCAGGGCTTAGAACAGTGCTTTGCACATAGTAAGCGCTTAATAAATGCCATCATTATTCTTCTTCTTCTTCTCTCCCATGGCTTCGACTACCATCTCTAAATTCATTCATTCATTCAATCGTATTTATTGTGCGCTTACTGTGTGCAGAGCACTGTACTAAGCGCTTGGGAAGTACAAGTTGGAAAGCTCACAGTGGACAATGTCCTAATCTACTTCTCTAACCTTCATCTCTCTCCCTCTCCACAGTCTGGCATTTCCTCCTACTTGCAGGACATCTGTAATTGGATGTCCCTCCAACTCCTCAAATTTAACGTGTCCAGAACAGAACTCCTTATCTTTCCACCCAAATCCGGTCCTCCTGGTGACTTTCCCATTATTGTCAACAGCACCACCACCCGCCCTGTCTCACAAACCCATAAACTTGGCATTATCCTTGATTCATCTCTCTCATTCTACCCACATATTCAATCTGTCACCAAATCCTGTCAACCTTCACAACATTGCTAAAATCCATCTTTTCCTCTCCATCCAAACTTATCCCACATTAATTCAAACACTTATCCTATCCCTATCTCCCTAGGCTGGGAGAACAATGGCAAATTCACTCCTAATTACCACTATTGTAGTTTCTAGAGGGAGGTGCCTTAGATTGAGGAGGGCAACCACTGAATTGAGGGAGGCAACCCTGTGTTAGGGGGAGGTGCCTTCTCTCAATGCAATTCCCTTTTGATCTTCCAAACTGATAGTTCTGGCCCTGAAAGCAAATTGGTTAAGTTTCCTACACTCATGCCTTAACTGCAAATTTCTTGCGAGCAACTGGGTGACTTCATGAATAGCTGAGGGAAGGGAGAAGAATTAAAAAACCCAGGCCAATAAGATGACTCAGCCTGTGGAGCTACCCAAATTCAGCAAGGAATTTCTCTGCAATGAACAATACACGTTTTCACAACACTGGCCAATTCATTCAAACATACCTCATCCTAAATACACTTTCACACTGACACAGGGGTATAGCCAATTCCCCACTATCAAACAAAATGTTAATTTCTGCCCACTTCAGGAGAAATGCCTAATAATAATAATAATGATAATGGCATTTATTAAGGGCTTGCTCTGTGCAAAGCACTGTTCTAAGTGCTGGGGAGGTTACAAAGTGATCAGGTTGTCCCGCAGGGGGACTCACAGTCAATCTCCATTTTACAGATGAGGTAACTGAGGCCCAGAGAAGTTGTGACTTGCCCAAAGTCACACAGCTGACAACTGGTTTGAATCCATGACTTCTGACTCCATATATTAATAATAATGATTGATGGGGGCCCCCTCAACCACCATGGAAAGGTTGCAGATATTGTTTGAATGTACACGGTTCTGTTGCCATATCTGGTATGGGCCTTAGACCCTGCAGCCCGCTGGCTGGGTCCAGGAACCAAACCAAATAAGGAGGTAGACTCCGCCCAGCTCTGTACCAAATCTGTACCAAATCTGCACCAATCCAGTCCCCACTGTTTTCAAATCTACCAATCACTGTGATCAGCAACAGCGGTATATAAGCCCCCTGTATCGGGCACTCAGGGCCTTTTCCCTTAAGGAAATGAGCCCGGCGTGTGTGTTACCCCCCATTCGGTCTTTGGGGCCTTTTCCCTTAAGGAAATGAGCCCGCCAGGTGCATTACCCCTATTCGGTCTTCGGGGTCTTTTCCCTTACGGAAATGAGCCCGCCGGGTGCGTTACCCCCTACTTGGTCTTCGGCCTTACCAATAAAAACTTTATTAAAACTTTCGGCAGTCACATGCTGTCTGACTAATTCTTTAGTCACCTGGTGACTTGGTGGCCATCCGGAACAACCGCCGCCATCAATGATGTCATTTGTTAAGCACTTACTATGTGCAAAGCACTTTTCTAAGTGCTGGGGAGGATACAAGGTGATCAGGTTGTCCCACATGGGGCTCACAGTCTTAATCCCCATTTTACAGATGAGGTGACTGAGGCACAGAGAAGTTAAGTGACTTGCCCAGAGTCACACAGTTGACAATTGGCAGAACCGGGATTTGAACCCATGACCTATGACTCCCAAGCCCGTGCTCTTTCCATTGAGCCATGCTGCTTCTCTACAAAGCCCATGCTCTTGCCACTGAGCCACGCTGCTTCTCTAAATCTTTCTTCATTCCTGCTCCACCCACATCCATAGACATAACCTTTCTATAGGCATCACCTCAAATCTCAAGTATTTGGCTTTCCCAGAATGTCCTCCATTCTGTACACACAAAACATGGGGTAGACACACGTTCATGCAATCATTTCATCTCTTAAAGCAGAACACTCTGAATTTTCCCACTCGTACTCAGACAAGGGTGCGCCCAATCCCACATTCACACAATGTTTTTGGTACTTTAAAACAGAACGGAGATGTTTTCTGGTCATCATCAAGGAACTTCTTCATCAGAGGCGTTACGAATCATGTTCCAACACTGATCTCTCATGTTAGAATGGTTTTGTGAGTACAATAATAATAATAATAATAATAATGACATTTGTTAAGCACTTACTATGTGCAGAGCACTGTTCTAAGCACTGGGGGGGATAAAAGGTAATCAAGTTGCCCCACGTGGGGCTCACAATCAACCCCCATTTTACAGATGAGGTAACTGAGGCTCAGAGAAGCTAAGTGACTTGCCCAAGGTCACACAGCCGTCGTGTGGTGGAGTCGGGATTCGAACAATCTAACAGTTGGTAAACATGATCTCTGTCTTCAAGGCTCATAGATTACCACTTTCTTAACAATAATAACAATAACAACAAGAACTGTGGTATTTGTTAAGCGCTCTAAACGCTGGGGTAGATAAAAACTAATCGGTTGGACACAGTCCCAGTACCACAGAGGGCTCAGAGTCTTAATCCCCATTTTGCAGATAAGGGAGCTGAGGCACAGAGAAATTAAGTGACATGACCAAGGACACACAGCAAACTAGTGGTGGAGTCAGGATTAGAACACAGGCCCCTATGACTCACAGGCCTGTTCTTTATCCACTACTAGGACACCCTGCTTCTCAACCTTCACTGGTCAAATCGTTGTCTCTGCTATACCTTGTAAAACCAATCCAGGGTGAAAACACTACCTTTGCTGACATTTTAAGGAGAAGGAAGGTCTAGGGGAGTCCTAGCAGAAAGACACATACTAAATCTGTGACAGTGACTATGGAAAGCAGCATGGTCTAGTAGAAAGACCACAGGCCTTGGAGTCAAATACGTGGGTTCCCATGCTGGCTCAGCCACTTGCTTGCTCGATGATCTTGAGCTCATGATTACCTTGATCTGAGGCTCGACGGCCTCAGTTTCCTCATTTATAAAATGGGGATTAAAAGGTATTCGCCCTCCTACTGAGCCTGTGAGTCCCATGTAGGACAGAGACCGTGTCCAGCCTGATTATCATGTATCTACTCCAGTGTTTAGTACAATGTTTGGCACAGAGTAAATGCTTAACAAGTACCATAAACAAAAGAACACAAGGCTATGCACTATATCAATTACTGTCCAGACCAATATTTAATCCATTTTGGGATTTTGTCACTGACCTTGGCAACAGTATACCTGGACATGTGACATTTGCCTTCCTGGACTCCATTTGGAGAAGAGTCAGCTAACGTCTCTAACTTTTCCTCCCAGTAACCCACTGTCTATGAATTTATAGCAAAGGTCTTGAATCTGCAGATGTTTTCTTCCCCCGCAGCTTCCTATGGGAACAAATTTACCACAGTAAAACTTGCCCACACTTTTTTGACCAATGACGACAGCTTTTGGACACTAACATTCTTAACAAGAGGAAGCTAAACCACTGTGGGAAATAATAGCAGCAACTTGCCTTTCTGGGAAGTTTCTTATGGAAAACACCACCTAGGCCAAGCAGCGTGGCTCAGTGGAAAGAGCCCGGGTTTGGGAGTCGGAGGTCGTGGGTTCAAATCCCACCTCTGCCACGTGTCTGCTGTGTGACCTTGGGCAAGTCACTTCACTTCTCTGAGCCTCAGTTACCTCAACTGTAAAATGGGGATTAAGACTGTGAGCCCCATTTGGGACAACCTGATCACGTTGTATCCCCCCCCCAGTGCTTAGAACAGTGCTTTGCACATAGTAAAATCTCCAGTGTCTACCAATCAATCTGCGCATCAGACAGAAACTCCTCACCCTCGGCTTCAAGGCTGTCCATCACCTCGCCCCCTCCTACCTCACCTCCCTTCTCTCCTTCTCCAGCCCACCCCGCACCCTTCACTCCTCTGCCGCTAACCTCCTCACCGTGCCTCGTTCTCGCCTGTCCCGCCATCGACCCCCGGCCCACGTCATCCCCCTGGCCTGGAATGCCCTCCCTCTGCCCATCCGCCAAGCTAGCTCTCTTCCTCCCTTTCAAGGCCCTACTGAGAGCTCACCTCCTCCAGGAGGCCTTCCCAGACTGAGCCCCTTCCTTCCTCTCCCCCTCGTCCCCTTCTCCATCCCCCCATCTTACCTCCTTCCCTTCCCCACAGCACCTGTATATATGTATATATGTTTGTACATATTTATTACTCTATTTATTTATTTATTTATTTATTTTACTTGTACATATCTATTCTATTTATTTTGTTAGTATGTTTGGTTTTGTTCTCTGTCTCCCCCTTCTAGACTGTGAGCCCACTGTTGGGTAGGGACTGTTTCTACATGTTGCCAACTTGTACTTCCCAAGCGCTTAGTACAGTGCTCTGCACACAGTAAGTGCTCAATAAACATGATTGATTGATTGATAGTAAGTGCTTAACAAATGCCATCATTATTATTATCCATCCAGATGTGGTGACTCTTCTCCAGGTGCAAGGGAGCGATTTGCTGATTGCTGCTTCTACCGTGCAATGGAACTGAAGCCACAGGTGCTCCGGGAGAGGCAGAGGCCTGAAAGTGACCCAGAGATTGTGCAACTCCTCAGGGTACAAGTTGCCCCCGGGGTTGCAGAGTCACCATCCCTGCCTTCTCTCCAGTGGTTTCCCCCTAGAGGGAGTGAAGGGGGTAGATTCATTCATTCATTCAATCGTATTTATTGAGCGCTTACTGTGTGCAAGAGCACTGTACTAATTGCTTGAGAAGTACAAGTTGGCAACACATAGAGACAGTCCCTACCCAACAGTGGGCTCACAGTCTACAAGGGGGAAACAAGAGAACAAAACATATTAACAAAATAAAATAAGTAGAATATGTACAAGTAAAATAAATAGACTAATAAATATGTACAAACATATATACAGGTGCTGTGGGGAAGGGAAGGAGGTAAGGTGGATGGAGTGGGGAGGAGGGGGAGAGGAAGGAGGGGGTAGATGACTGACTTGTCCTCATTTGCTACCAGAGATGGAGGCAAGAAACATAATAATAATAAATAATAATAATGATGGTATTTGTTAAGCCCAAGGTGTCAAGCACTGTTCTAAGTACTGGGGAAAGTACAACCTAATCAGGTTGGACACAGTTCCTGCCCCACATGGGGCTCATAGTGTTAATCCCCATTTTACAGATGAGATAAGTGAAGTACAGAGAAGTTAAGTGACTTGTCCAAGGTCACACAGCAGACAGATGGTGGAACAGAATTAGAACCCAGGTCCTTCTGACTCTTAGGCCCATGTTCTATCCACTAGGCCATGCTGTGTATCATCTCCAACATGACCATAGAGCCCAGCCAGGGCTAAAAAAGTATTAGAGGTGAAGACAGTATGACAGGAAGCATGAATTTCCTCTTCCTCCCTCCCTTCACCTTTCCCTGTTTTTCTGTCTCTTTTTCCTCTCCTCTTCCTCTTTTTTTCCTCTCTCCTACTTTTCCTTCTCTCTCCTCATCCTTCTCTTCTACTGCTCCAAACCCCTCTGTACCCAGGTATCAAATCCCAAGTTCACCTCACATTCAAAATGAAGAGCTGGCACCTTGACCCACAGTCTATCCAGTCTCTGACAGGGGCACCAGGGTGGAGGACACTGGAGGACACTGTACTGGTTACCCTCCTGGACGCCCATCCTCAAGTTTTATGCAGCCAATCACATCTGATCTTGGAAACTAAGCAGGGTCGGGCCTGGTTAGAAGTTGGATGGAAGACCTCTTGGGCATAGTAATAATAAATAATAATAATAATGGTATTTGTTGGGAACTTACTATGCATCAAGCACTGTTCTAAACCCTGGGGTAGATACAAGCCAATCAGGTTGGACACAGTTCCTGTCCCACATGGGGCTCACAGTCTAAATCCCCATTTTACAGATGAGGTAATTGAGGCACAGAGAAGTTAAGTTGCCTTGGGTCACACAGCAAACATGCGCAGAGTAGGGATTAGAATCCAGTTCTTTCTGACTCCCATGTTCTTGCTCTATCCACCAGGCAATACTAATTCCCTCTGGACTGTAAACTCAAGTGGGCAAGGAACATATCTACCAAATCTTCTATTTTTCCACTCTCCCAAGCACTTAGTACAGTTCTCTGTAAGTAAGTAAGTGCTCAATAAATACCACTGACTGATAGATTACCCTCAATTCCCTCCTCTCCATCCCTAGTTGTTCTCTTAATAACCCTTTATACTCTTTGTCCATGATTTTACCTCAACCTCCTTGAACCTGTTAATGTTTATGACCTACACAGTTTCCTGCACTCTGGGTAAAAACAGTGTTTCCTTTGTTTATATCAAACCAACCACCTTCGAGTTTCAGTGGCTTCCCCTCATCTTCGTGTTGTGGAATCCAGTGAGCAAGTCTGAGTTCTTCCTGTCCACATCCTTAATGAACTGCTTAACGGAAACAAAGGGCATGCATTCCATTGCACCTGAAACTAGAAGTAAGCGAAGCCCAAATCCCAGATGTTCGATGGGGTTTGTTTTGTCAAATTGAGTTTTACCCAAATAGTCCAGCTGCTCCCAGCTAGGCAGCCTGCACTGTACCATTTGGCAGGGCAGTGGAGCACAGCTGGATCCTTTCCGTTTCTATTCCATCTTTGCCACCGGAGACCAGACTGTAAAAGACTTCAGCAGGCATAACGCCATACTTTCCAGAACGATTAGTGGATATTTAGGTCCACTCAGTGTTCCAAATTAGTTACAACCCTAATGAGCTGAAACCATCAATGTTTTGCTTCAATATTTGCATATACCCAAAGGAAATGATTTGCAGGTGCAAAAGTGTTTAACCTGTGCTGTTTGACCAGCTGTATGCGCTCACTGTAAAACAATCACTAATATACCCTTAAATGGGCTCAGAAATAAGTGATGAGGAAGACTACCCGGGGAAAGATACCTCTGTAGAATTACAGTGCCTTGACACCGAAAAATCCACAGTGTATACATGTTATTACTGAGCCAACCATTCTCCTCAGATGTTTGATAAAATTCAGTAATTCTGTCAATATATTAATGATACAGCATTTCTTCTTGAAATGACAATCTTCAAAAGGACAAAACCAACATCTGTTTCCAAAGGATCAGAATTTCCTTTTTTTCCTCACCTACCTTAAGGATGCAGCCTAGTTTTCAATCACCTGATTAATTGGCATCACTGGTGGCATATCATCTCTAAAAACCATTTATTTGAAGTCAGACAGATTGATTTTTCCCGTGAGACTTTGTCCGCATCCAAGATCCCTGATTGGTCCAGGGGTCCCAGGGACTAATTCTTTTCAACTCGCATTTATTCTTCTCTTCTGATTACTTATAAGGTTGTGTATTATAAACCTGTGTCAAAGCCAAAGGAGTATTGAAGGAATCTGCTTTCCCCCAACCTCCAGAGTGAGAACGATTGTTTTGTTGCCTCGGAAAGTAATTTCTCCTCCCTGTAGTGTGGTCATTCATACAGTTCCCTCTCAGACACCAGTAGGAACACACTCTGTACAATAAAGTTGTAGATAAACAGCTGTCCTCATAACTCTGTCTTATCCCCAGACAGCGGCATTATCAATTAGATGGGATCTTTGCTATTTTAGAGCTTTCCAAGTTGGCAGTTGGGAAGAGGATGGGATTGAAGACAAGTTAAAAAGCATGACCTGCGGTTTGTTAATCAGGTGGCCAGGCTGTTATCAAGATTGCTCCTGGCAGATGGGAGGAGAGCAGTGAGAGACCCTGAGGTGAATAGTTACAAAGTTACAAAGTCAGTAATATTTGCCCAGCATCACCCTGGGAAGAATTCACTTGGTACCTTTGCACATTCATGTTGAGAACTGTTTTCATCCACTGCAAAAATCCCTTAAAAATATGTGGTTGCCTTGTGCAGAGCTAATCAATGAGAGGGGCAAATTGCAGGCAGGTCGATGGGGATCGCTACCTCTTTTCCTTATGATCGCAAGCATTCATCTATGAATAAAGAAATTCTAAAGAGCAATTCCTGGGAGAACACGATATTTCTTTTCTATTCTGATGGCCCAATATGAGAGCACAGTTTATGGCTGCATATTTCAAACCTTGATCAGCATGAAAGCTTTAGCCCTGGCACAAACATAAACATGGTCTATAAATTAACAAGCAACAGGGCTCTCCCCTGTTCAGGAGTCGGGGCTCTGGCTAAATTTACAAGCAGTTTGTGGAGGCTCTGAGACTAATGATGGTATAAAATATTCCAGCCTACTAGGAAGGTAAGTATTCTGGGTGATGGAGAAGTACTGTAGCTGACTGTTCTGATTAATGCCGGGTAAATTACCGTTAATGCATGTAATAAATGTCACACACTGTATTTCAGAGAGCAGCATTCTGGGGGCTGCTTGGGTTCCATTCATTTAAAAGTTGACAAAGAAACAATAACTAATTAATCGTGGGAAGTTTCCAACTTTGAAGGCTTTGCTCAGAGAACAATACTACGGTAATGAAAGGGAGCTGAACTGGGTCATTGGCTGAATTCGTGTGCCAAGAGACCGGATTCTTATGGATTTCATGGGGTGGTGATATTCTCACCTGCTCAGAGCTCAATCAGGCCCTGGGTCTGTCATCACTAAAAAGAATAATAATCATCATCACTGTGGTACTCATTTAGCACTTACTATTTTCCCAGCGCTGTTCTAAGTGCTGGGGTAGATTCAAGATAATCAGGTGAGTAATGGCCCCTGTCCCACGTTCATTCATTCATTCAATCATATTTATTGAGCACTTACTGTGTGCAGAGAATTGTACTAAGCGCTTGGGAGGTACAAGTTGGCAACATATAGAGACGGTCCCTACCCAACAATGGACTCACAGTCTAGAAGGGGGAGACAGACAGCAAAACAAAACAAGTAGACAGGTGTCAATACCACCAGAATAAATAGAATTATAGCTATATACACATCATTAATAAAATGAATAGAGTAAAAATATGTACAAAAAATAGAGTAATAAATATGTACTAATATATACAAGTGCTGTGGGGAAGGAGAAGGGGGTAGGGCAGAGGGAGGGAGGGGGGTGATGGGGCGGGGAGGAGGAGGAGAGAAAAAAGGGGGGCTCAGATTGGGAAGGCCTCCTGGAGGATGTGAGCTCTCAGTAGGGCTTTGAAGGGAGGAAGAGAGCTAGTTTGGTGGATGTGTGGAGAGACGGCATTCCAGGCCAGAGGTAGGATGTGGGCCAGGGGTCGATGGTGGGACAGGTGAGAACAAGGCACAGTGAGGAGGTTAGCGGCAGAGGAGCGGAGGGTGCAGGCTGGGCTGTAGAAGGAGAGAAGGGAGGTGAGGTAGGAGGGGAAGAGGTGATGGACAGCCTTGAAGCCGAGAGTGTTGAAGGTTGATAGACAACCACTGGAGATTTTTGAGGAGGGGAGTGACATGCCCAGAGCATTTCTGTACCAAGATAATCCGGGCAGCAGAGTGAAGTATAGACTGAAGTAGGGAGAGACAGGAGGATGGGAGATCAGAAAGGAGGCTGATGCAGTAATCCAGTCAAGATAGGATGAGAGATTGAACTAGCGAGGTAGCGGTTTGGATGGCGAGGAAAGGGTGGATATTGGCAGTGTTGTGGAGGTGAGACCGGCAGGTTTTGGTGATGGATTGGATGTGCGGGGTGAATGAGAGAATGGAGTCGAGGATGACACCAAGGTTGCGGGCTTGTGAGACGGGAAGGATGGTAGTGCCATCCACAGTTACGGGAAAGTCAAGGCAGGGTTTGGGAGGGAAGATAAGGAGATCGGTCTTGGATCTGTTGAGTTTTAGATGGCAGGCAGACATCCAGATAGAGATGTCCTGAAGGCAGGAGTAGATATGAGCCTGGAGGGAGGGAGAGAGAACTGGGGTGGAGGTGTAGATTTGGGTGTCATCAGCTTAGAGATGATAGTTGAAGCTGGGGGAGAAAATGAGTTCACCAAGGGAGTGAGTACACATGGGGCTCACAGACTAAGTAGGAGAGAGAACAGGTATTGAATCCCAGTTTTTACAGTTGAGGAAACTGAGGAACAGAGAGGTTAAGTGACTTGCCCAAGGTCACACAGGGAACAATTGGCAGAGCCAGGTCCTCTGGCTCCAAGGTCTGTGCTCTTTCTTCTAGGTCACACTGCCTCTCCAATTGCTTGGGCAAGTCACTTGACTTCTCTGTGCCTCAGTTTCCTCAACTAAAAAATCGGGATTCATTACCTGTTCTTCTTCTTTCTTAGACTGTGAGCCTCATGTGGGACAGGGACTGTGTCTGGCTCAATTGACCCATACTTGCCCCAGCCCTGAGAACAGTGTTTGATAAATAGTAAGCACTGAACAAATACCTTTAAAAAAGAGTCAGTTTGGGAACCTAAACTAAACTTCTCCCCTGTAAATAAATGTCATCCTAGGCTTTTAAATGTGCTTCTAATCCATTCACACACAATTCCTGTTTTCCCTTTAAGTAATTCCTAACTTTATTAGAAAGTCACCGTTAGGTACGGCAGAATTTCCTGAAGAATTGTGTTTAAAATGTTCCCCAGAGCTTTGAAAAGAATTGGCTTTTGAAACAATGTTAGAAAGCAATCAGTTGATGGGTAAGCACTGGGGTAAATACAAGATAATCAGATCTTACATGGGTACTCACAGTCTAAGTAGGAGGGATAAGAGTTATTGAATTCCCATTTTACAGATGAGGCAACTGAGGCACAGAGAAGTTTAAGTGACTTCCCCAAGGTCACAGAGTAGACAAGTGGCAAAGCTGGATCAGGAACCCAGTCATCCAACATCAGTTTATGGGGCAAGGATCTTGTTCCATATTTCTTCTCGTTGCCATCCAAATGCTATGAAAAAAATGTGAAACAGAAAAACCTAATGGAAATGATCTGGATTTCAGAGGTCGTTCATGATAAAGTAGAAAAGAAACTATTCCTGATAGTATACATTTTTCATAGAAAATACAGAGTCTAAGGAAAGTAACTGAGGCCAGAATCTTCAGCTGTGTTTTCCTGAGGTAGGCCTACTTTTTGAAGATCATTTTTTATGTGGAAAATATTATTTTCTCGAGTGATTCAGTGAATGAGAATGATAGAAATCTCAGACAATACCACAGGGAGCAACTCACTTAACATAGTAAACTTAGTAGCTCAGTGACGACCATATAGAGGTCTCTGAGCTGCCACCACCACTTTTCTGAATCTCCTTCCCTGTGATCTGGGATTCTGGGAATGTTTGGTCACCAGTATTCTTTAGTAGTCTATCCAGACTCTGGCTAGGATCTGCTGGCATTAGAGAGTAAGCTTGGCACATAGTTTTTTGTTTTGTTTTTCTGTGGTGTTTAAGTGCTTACTATTGCCAGGCACTTCTCTAAGTGCTGCTGTAGATACAAGCTAATCACGTTGGACAGAGTCCCTGTCCCACGTGTGTCTTGCAATTTTAATCCCCATTTTACAGATGAGGTAACTGAGGCTCAGAGAAGTGAATGACTTGTCCAAGGTCACAGAACAGGCAAGCGGCGGCGGCGCCGGGATTAGAACCCAGGTCCTTCTAACTCCCAGGCCCAGGCTATATCCACTAGCCCATATTGCTTCTAATCAGTCACCCTGGAAGACTTAGTAAGAGACCCGGATCCAGGTGTTAGAATGTGCTTCCACACCTCCAGGAAACTCTTCCATCTGTACAGACTTGGAGTGACATCCTAAATAGGAGAAACAATCATTCACTGCACCATCCGCTTACTTTCCCCCAACTCCATTCTCGACCCTCTATAATCTGATTTCCAACCTTTCACTCCACAGAGACAACCCTCTCCAATATCACTACTTGCCAAATCTTATAGATTGCTTCTACTGAGAAGCAGCGTGGCTCAGTGGAAAAGAGCACAGGCTTTGGAGTCAGAGGTCTGGGTTCAAATACTGACTCCGTCAATTCAATCAATCAATCAATCAATTTATTGAGCACTTACTGTGTGCAGAGCACTGTACTCAGCTCTTGGGAAGTACAAGCTGGCAACATATAGAGACAGTCCCTACCCAACAGTGGGCTCACAGTCTAAAAGGGGGAGACAGAAAACAAAACCAAACATACTAACAAAATAAAATAAATAGAATAGATATGTACAAGTTAAATAAATAGAGTAATAAATATGTACAAACATATATACAGGTGCTGTGGGGAAGGGAAGGAGGTAAGATGGGGGGATGGAGAGGGGGATAAGGGGGAGAGGAAGGAAGGGGCTCAGTCTGGGAAGGCCTCCTGGAGGAGGTGAGTTCTTAGTAGGGCCTTGAAGGGAGGAAGACAGCTAGCTTGGCAGATGGGCAGAGGGAGGGCATTCCAGGCCCAGGGGATGACGTGGGCCGGGGGTCGATGGCGGGACAGGTGAGAAGGAGGCACGGCGTGGAGATTAGTGGCAGAGGAGCGGAGGGTGCGGGCTGGGCTGCAGAAGGAGAGAAGGGAGGTGAGGTAGGAGGGGGCGAGGTGATGGAGAGTCTTGAAGCCCAGGGTGAGGAGTTTCTGCCTGATGCGCAGATTGATTGGTAGCTACTGGAGATTTTTGAGGAGGGGAGTAACATGCCCAGAGCATTTCTGGACAAAGACAATCCGGGCAGCAGCATGAAGTATGGATTGAAGTGGGGAGAGACACAAGGATGGGAGATCAGAGAGAAGGCTGATGCAGTAGTCCAGACGGGATAGGATGAGAGCTGTCAGCTGTGTGACTTTGAGCAAGTCACTTAACTTCTCTGTCCCTCAGTTACCTCATCTGTAAAATGGGGATGAAGACTGTGAGCCCCCTGTGGGACAACCTGATCACCTTGTAACCTCCCCAGCTCTTAGAACAGTGCTTTGCACATAGTAAGCACTTAATAAATGCCATTATAATCTTGCTCGATCCCTGGTTGCTTTTGACATTGTAGACCACTCTCTATTCCTGGAAATACTATCTAGCATTTGGCCTGACCAGCACCATTAGTTCTCCTCTAGTCTCTCTTGCCATTCCTTCTCAGTTTCTCTTCCTGGCTTTTCCTCCACCCCTCATCCCTTAATTCTGGATGTCCTTTAAGGTTCATTTCTTAGTCCCCTTCTCATTTTACATGTGCTCATCCACTCCCATAGTTTTAACTACCACCTCTGTGCAGAGGACTCCCAAATCTACTTTGCCGGCCCCCATCTCTCACCTCCACTACAATCTCACACTTCCTCTTACCTCTAGGTCATCTCTATAAGGATTTCCCACCAACTCTATTATACTGTACTCTCCCAAGCACTTAGTACAGAGCTCTACCCACAGTAAGAGCTCATTAAGTGTGTGCCACTGATAGAAATATGAATAATTGTGGAGAGCAGAGGCAGCATGGCCTAGTGGATAGAGCATCGGCCCAGGAGTCAGAAGGACCTTGGTTCTAATCTCAGCTTCCCCACTTGTCTAATATGTGACCTTGGGCAAAACACTTCATTTCTCTATGCCTCAGTTACCTCATCTGTAAAATGGGGATTAAGACTGTGAGCCCTAGTACCTAGTACCTACCCCAGTGCTTAACAACAATGCTTAGCATATAGTAAGCACTTAAATACCATAAGAACTATTATTATTATTCTCTGTGCCTCAGTTCCCTCACATGTAAAATGAGAATTAAACTGTGAGCCCCATGTAGAACTGGGACTGTCCAACCCAATTATCTTGTATCTACCCCAGCGCTTAGAACAGTGTCTGACACACAGTAAGCATTTAACAAATACCACAAGTATTATTATTATCATTTTCATTCAAAGGGGAGGAAACTGAGGGCACTGCCATCTGATGGAGAATGTTGAAAACTTGACTGCTGCATTTTCCTGTTGGTTGAGCGGCATTTTCTGGCTGGTTGCTGGGCCTCCCCAATGGTGAGGAGGGCTGGGATGTGGTTCTCAAACATCCAGTAGCACTTAATGTCATCCTAGAGATCCACATGTTAAAAGGAGGCTTCTAGGTCACGTTTCGCATCTGACATCCCCAAAACCAGAAGCAAATAGCACCTGACAGAGAAGTTAAACTGATGAATCAACAGTTCAAATACAGCAAATTATTTAATCAAGTCTGAAAGCTAGTCTAAGTGTTCACCTAGACAACCTGGCATTCCACGTCCTAGGGGAGTCTATTGTGACTCAGCAACACAGCCCCGCTCTTGGCAGCATGGTGGGGTGGGGAATTTGCTCTTTATATCCCCAGAAAATGTTGGGGTTTGAGCAGACAATCCTCCACTTAATGTTTGCATATTGGCCAAGCATCCCTACCCAACTCCTGCTCCAATCACACCCTCTTTCCCTTGTTCACTCAGAGGCAGATCCAAAAAGACACACACAAAAAAACAGGAAATGAGAGAGAGAAAAAGAGGGGGTGGCTGGAGAGACAGACTGAGACAGAGAGAGAGATGAAAGCCCCCGAGATCTTCATCCTCCCAACCTCTGGCTAGCCCCAACAGGGAATGGAAAAGAAAGGGTTGGTGGATAGCACCATCTGCTGTACCCGAAGCAACGGATGTATATCTCCACTCCACCTCAACCCCAGTTTCTCCCTGTGTCCCATCCCTCAGGCAGAGCTGGGGCTGGTGTGGAAGGTGGGATCTCAAGTGGAAAATCTAGGGTGGTGCCACATGGGATACGATCGAGGTGAGAGAAAAGCAGCATGGACCTCATAGTCAGAAGGTCATGGGTTCTAATTCCGCTCCACCACTTGTCTGCTGTGTGGCCTTGGACAAGTCACTTCACTTCTCTGTGCCTCAGTTACCTCATCTGTAAAATGGGGATTGAGACTGTGAGCCCCACATGGGCCAGGGACTGTGTCCAACCCGATTGGCTTGTATCCACCCCAGCACTTAGTTCAGTGCCTGGCACATAATAAGCACTTAACAAACACAACAATTATAGTTGTTATTATTCTTATTATCATTATTAACTGGCACAATAGTGCTTGGCAGGGCTGGAGGAGAGGGTCCTCAACATAGCAGCATTCAGCCTCAGTGGAGAGGGGGTGGCGGGTCTACCTATTCTCCCAAGGCCCAGGGTGGCAGTTCCTAAACCTCCTGTGTTAAATCAGCTTAATCTCAGAGAGAGTAACTGAAAACTGAAAGGCAGATTGGTGGTTGAAAAGAAAACAAAAGTGGTAAATCCTGTGTAAATGGAGCCACACGTTACATTTCCAGACTTTTCTCTTCCAGAGTCAAATGTGCTAAAGTAACAGATGCCTAGGTTGTAAAGGCTGCTTATCTTCAGCTAGAGTCTAGGGAAGGAAACTTTCGCACCTAAATCACCATACTTGGCAATGCCATTTACTTGACAAAATGAAGTGCTGTGGATTTGAATTTTCTTTATTTTTAAAGCATTAATTCTTCATTTTCATGCTTTAAGAATGCCACGCTTGGACTGAGAGTTCAGCTGGTGCTTGGAGATAATTCAGTGATTCACTAGGATTTTAATGGAGAAGTGACTAAAAAGAAGGAATGAAATAATGTGCCTGCTGATGAGCCTCCATCTAGAAGCCGGCTAAAAGTGCTATTAAAACAGACAATGATAATTAGACCAATAAAATAGCACAATGCTCCATTTAAGGAAAGGTAAACTGATGGGACTTTGTTTTTCCCTTTAGGAATTTATTTTTTTTAACAGGAGGGTTGTCCAGTAAATCAATCAATCAATCAATCAATTGTATTTATTGAGCACTTACTATGTGCAGAGCACTGTACTAAGCGCTTGGGAAGTACAAATTGGCATCACATAGAGACAGTCCCTACCCAACAGTGGGCTCACAGTCTAAAAGGGGGAGACAGAGAACAGAACCAAACATACCAACAAAATAAAATAAGTAGGATAGAAATGTACAAGTAAAATAAATAAATAGAGTAATAAATATGTACAACCATATATACATATATACAGGTGCTGTGGGGAAGGGAAGGAGGTAAGACGGGGGGATGGAGAGGGGGACGAGGGGGAGAGGAAAGAAGGGGCTCAGTCTGGGAAGGCCTCCTGGAGGAGGTGAGCTCTCAGCAGGGCCTTGAAGGGAGGAAGAGAGCTAGCTTGGCGGATGGGCAGAGGGAGGGCATTCCAGGCCCGGGGGATGACGTGGGCCGGGGGTCGATGGCGGGACAGGCGAGAGCGAGGTACAGTGAGGAGATTAGTGGTGGAGGAGCGGAGGGTGCGGACTGGGCAGTAGAAGGAGAGAAGGGAGGTGAGGTAGGAGGGGGCGAGGTGATGGACAGCCTTGAAGCCCAGGGTGAGGAGTTTCTCTCTGATGTGCAGATTGATCGGTAGCCATTGGAGGTTTTTGAGGAGGGGAGTAATATGTCCAGAGCGTTTCTGGACAAAGATAATCCGGGCAGCAGCATGAAGTATGGATTGAAGTGGAGAGAGACACGAGGATGGGAGATCAGAGAGAAGGCTAGTGCAGTAGTCCAGACGGGATAGGATGAAAGAATGACTTTAAAAGGTATGAATGACACAATGCAGTATGTTATCTGCTATCATCAGGAAATTGAAGATTGTTATTCAACAAATCCCACAACACCAGGGCAAAGGGGGGCAGGTTCTGAACAAAGGAGACAGTTTTTCATATGGCAAGAGATGAATCTAGGAAACCACAGGAAATTGGGCAACCAGAAAGACCAGCAGGCTCAAGAGGGGTATAGATAGATACTGGGGCAACATTGTTTTATTATGCCCTCCCAAGCGCTTAGTAGAGTACTCTGCACACAGCAAAAAATCAATAACTACCATTCAGGCCCCTTAACCAATTAGGCTGAGACTCCTTAACAGATTAGGTGAGGGATAGTTGGAGTTGTAGAAGGGAAAGAATGGATTTCCAGGAGGGTGACTAACTTGTGGTTCCTCCAACCAACCAGGTGCCCTGGAAGGAAATTTAATTCTAGGCTGGAAAGACTGTTGCTATGACCCCACCAATGGTGTTGCTATGGCTGTTTGTTGTAGAATGAAGTGAGGAGGAGAGTACTTTAAAGGGCAATGGATTTGGGGTGGCAGTTCAGTTATCTATTAATTAAGATGGTTTGGGAACACAGATAATTTCCCCAAAATGCGATGAAAGCAGTATGGCATACTGGACAGAACATCAGCCTAGGAGTCACGAGGTCATGGGTTCTAATCCCTGCTTCACCACTGTTCTGTTGTATGACCTTGAGTAAGTCACTTTACTTCTCTGTGCCTCAGTTGCCTCATCTGTAAAATGGGGAGAAAGGTTGTGAGCCACTTTTGGGACAGGGACTGTGTCCAACCCACTTTGCTTGTTTCTACCCCAGCACTTAGTATAGTGACTGGCACATAGTAAGTGCTTAACAAATACCATTATTGTTATTATCATTATTTCATTTTTTAAACATTTGAATGCAGGTTTCAGTTTTGAATTTAAATATTTCTTTACTAGGCTACAAATTCAAGTACAATATCCCACACAGGGTGCAGAAAACATATGGAGTAACACTCACATCTTAATTATTTTGCCCAAACTGAATGAAGGCAAAATGAATGGTACATTTGAACATTAGGTTTTGAAATGTATGTCAACTTGAATTAACTGGTAGAATTCGTTTAAGTCAAAGTTGGATAAATGGGTTTGCGAGTCCTAAAGAAAAATTCACTGTTAGGTTTTGAATATGGGCAAATTAATTCATTCAGTAGTACCTACTGAGCACTTACTATGTGCAAAACACTGTACTAAGAGCTTGGGAAAGTACAATATAATAATAAACAGACACATTCCCTGACCACAAAGATCTTACTGCAATGATCATTTCAATCCTCACTACACAAATATTTCTTTATGGCAATGGTTGCAACATGTCTGTAAGAAAAAGCCGGCACATGATCACATTCCAATTATATATGTTACTGGAGTCATTTTTCTTCTTAATTTAATTATCTCTGTGTTTTGAAAATGTTCACTATTCTTAAAGAACCATTCCAGAAATAGTAGCATCACTGATGAATCTCACCATAATTCTAGACATGTCTAGTCCTTGAATACTTAAGCACTTTTCTGTTCTAAGTTCTCTGTTTGTATGTCATTGGCTCATTTTCCTGAATTTGTTTATAATTTATATCAACTCTACTACTGTTTTCAGGACTGTAGATTCATATCTTATTTATATTAATGTCTGTCTCCCCCTCTAAACTGTAAACTCGTTGGCAGGGAACATGGTTCCTAACACAGTTGTATTTCACTCTCCCAAGCACTGAGTACAATGTTCTGCACATAGTAAATGCTGGAACACCCTCACCCTTCATAACACTCTCCCCACCTTCAAAGCCTTACTGAAGATGCATCAATTCCAGAAAGGCCTTCCCTGCCTAAGCCCTAATTTCCTCTTGACCCACTCCCTTCTTCATTGCCTTGGCACTTGGATTAGCTCCCTTTATTCACCTCTCCCTCAGCCCCACCAAATTTAAGTACATATCCATAACGGATTTTTCTTTATATTAATGTCGGTCTCCCCCTCTAGACTTTAAGCTGGTTGTGGACAGGGAACGTGTCTACCAACTCTGTTTTATTGTACTCTCCCACACTCTTAGTTCAGTGCTCTGCACAGTAATAATAAATAATAATAATAATGATGGTATTTTTTAAGCGCTTACTGTGTGCAAAGCACTGTTCTAAGCGCTGGGGGGATACAAGGTGATCAGGTTGTCCCACGTGGGGCTCACAGTCTTCATCCCCATTTTACAGACGAGGGAACTGAGGCACAGAGAAGTTAAGTGACTTGCCCAAAGTCACACAGCTGACCAGTGGTGGAGTCGGGATTTGAAACCATGAACTCTTACTCCAAAGCCCGGGCTCTTTCCACTGAGCCACACAGTAAGCACTCAATAGATAGGACTAATTGATTAGAGTGCTGAGCCACAGTTGGAATTTGAAAGACAATCTTATTATTGACTTCTAAGGTTGTCTAGGCTTCCTATCAAGGCTATCAACCTCGAGATGAAGGAGTTGAATTACTTTCCTTCAAGGGTCTTCCTCAGTCTCCCCCTCTCTTGTTACATGACACAATCCCTAGTGCCCTCCCTCACCCTCCATCCAGAGGAGAATTTACAGTCTCACTCACTCCAGTGGCAAGATGAGTCACTTATCCATAGTAAAAGTTTCAACTATTTGGGAATTTAATGGGGTTTGTATTTTAAATCAACTCTGGCTTCTACAAATTATCAATTAGTTTATCATGAGGAAGGTGTGACACAAAGAAGTTAGGCAACTCTCTGTCTCTCTCACTACACCCTAGCTAGCAATCCCATTCCTACCACACTTTCCTAAGCATGTAGTGCAGTGTTTTGTACTTGGTAAGTGCTCATTAAATTCCGTTGCTATATTGATTGATCTGAGTGGTCCAAAAACTTTCAGCAGATTCTGGAGAGAATTGAAAGTGGGATGGGTGGAGGAAGCATCCTGAAAAGCAAAAACCCAAACTCACCTGATCAGCGTGGATTTGGAGTCAGAGGTCATGGGTTCAAATCCCAGCTCCACCAACTGTCAGCTGTGTGACTTTGGGCAAGTCACTTCACTTCTCTGTGCCTCAGTTACCTCAACTATAAAATGGGTATTAAGCCTGTGAGCCCCCCATGGGACAACCTGATCACCTTGTGTCCTCCCCAGTGCTTAGAATAGTGCTTTGCACATAGTAAGTGCTTAATAAATGCCATTATTACTATTATTATTTCTTCAATATGAAAATTTTTATCAACACTTCTTGCAGTAGGTTTTGAAGTTCACCTCGCAACACCTGGAAAGAATAGAGGTGGTGGTGGTGAATATTTAAGAAACATTATCATCTGCTGAGTAGGGTATTAGATACTAAGGTTTCATTGTCTAAAGTTTCTTAGTGGGAAGAGCATGGGCTTGGGACTCAGAGGTCATAGGTTCTAATCCTGCTCTGCCACTTGTCAACTGTTACATTGGGCAAATCAGTTAACTTCTCTGGGCCTCAGTTACTTTATCTGTAAAATGGGAATTAAGACTGTGAGCCCCACGTGGGACAATCTGATTACCTTGTATCCCCCCCAGCACTTAGAACAGTGCTTGGCACATAGTAAGCACTTAACAAATGCCATCATCATTATTATTATTATATGCAAGTTTTTTAGCATCCGATGCCCCTGCTCTGCAGAAAGAGACACCTTTACTTGTCCGGCATTTGATAAGGTTTACCCCTGAGGGTATTGTATGCATGAATTCATTCTCTCAAATTACTTGGAACCTATTTTGAGCGGTTTATGTTTGTTTGTTTTTTGAGAACTTCTGGGATGTAAATAAAGGTATCCCTGTTCACAGTAAAAAGTTAAATCAGAGTTCTGGGAGAGGCAAGGAAGGTCCATAATCATGGAAATCGCATTGTTCTCAAGGTTGGGGCTCTGATGAACAATTACTTTGAGGAAGAGTCCTCCCTAAACTAACACTTCCACACCCTTCAATTCTCTCCAGCTATCTGGTGAAAGTTTTAGGGCCTCTTGGATCAATCAATACATAAATGGCATTTATTGAGTAATATAATAATAATTATGGTATTTGTTAAGCATTTACTGTGTGCCAAGCACTGTTGTAAGCACTGGGGTAGATACAAGGTAATCAGGTTGTCCCATGTGGGGCTCACAGTCTTAATCCCATTTTATTATTAGTAGTAATAGTAATAATAATAACAATATTTGTAAAGCGCTTGCTATGTGCCAAGCTCTGTTCTAAGTGCTGGGGTAGATACAGGTACTGAGGCACAGAGAAGTTAAGTGGCTTGCCCAAGGTCACACAGCAGAATGAAGGCAGAATATTGCCCTAAATACTTGGGAAAGCATGTTGGGTGGAGATGGGATTGTTAGCCGGGGGTGTAGTGAGAGATAAGCAAGGAGCAAGTCACTTAACTTTGTGCTTCTGCTTCCTTATGTAACATATCAATTAATATAGCAGTCATATCCATCACTATCAATCAATCCTCTCTCTTCTAGACTGTGAGCCCGTTGCTGGGTAGGGGCCATCTCTATATATTGCCGACTTGTACTTTCCAAGCACTTAGTACAGTGCTCTGCACACAGTAGAAGCAGCATGGCTTAGTGGAAAGAGCATGGGCTTTGGAGTCAGAGGTCATGAGTTCAAATCCCAGCTCTGCCACTTGTCAGCTGTGTGACTTTGGGCAAGTCACTTAACTTCTCTGTGCCTCATTTCCCTCATCTTTAAAACAGGGATTAAGATTGTGAGCCCCCAGTGGGACAATCTCATTACCTTGTAACCTCCCCAGTGCTTAGAACAGTGCTTTGCACATAGTAAGCACTTAAGAAATGCTATCATTATTATTAGCAGTAGTAAGCACTCAATAAATACAATTGCATGAATCAATGAATTAGGTACTTACTGTCTGCAGAGCCCTGTACTAAGGACTTGAGAGAGAGCAATGCAACAGAGTTGGCAGACCTGTTCCCTGCCCACCTGCAGATATTAAAGTAAATTACAGATGTAATTTATAAATGCTGAGGGTAGGGTGAATACCAAATGTGAATAGCAAGTGCTTAAAGAAAACAACTCTATTTGTAGAAGCCAGAGTTGGTTTTAAATACAGATGAAAGTCAGGCATGATAGTGGATGGTTAGAATAATGAAGAGATTTTTATAAATGCTCTACTTCAATTCATACTCTTCAAGTGGGATGTTACAATTTGTAGCCATCTTCTCCAGCACCTGGGACAGTATTCAGCACAAACTGCTGATTGACTGACTCATGCATCAGGGACAGATGAAAGATAGAATCGAAAGCAGCTGGCTTCTTATTAATTAATTCCCAAGTACTTGAAAATGTGAGATGAGCCTTTGTAAAATGTGAGGAGTGACATATTTGTAAATTCTCTTCTCCTCCTGTCAGTCCTCATTCCCCTTGTCTCCACGTCCATCATCTCCAGGGTGAAACTCTTCTTCCTGGGTCCTGGCCTTCTAATAATAATAATAATAGCATTTGTTAAGCACTTCCTATGTGCCAAGCACTGTTCTGAGCACTTGGTGGGAATACAAGGTGATCAGGTTGTCTCACCTGTGGCTCACAGTCTTAATCCCCATTTTACAGACGAGGTAACTGAGGCTCAGAGAAGTTAAGTGACTTGCCCAAGTTCACACAGCAGACCTGTGGTGGAGCTGGGATTAGAACCCATGACCTCTGACTTCCAAGCCCGTGCTCTTTCCACTGAGCCACGTTTATTAACAGCAGCCTCCCTATTTTCCAGCTCCTCCTGCAGGACGGTAATGAAAAGAAGAGTCAAGAGGATCCCATCATGTGACTTTCAAAGTCTCTCCTCTCACTTCCCCGGTGCCAACCCCCTGTTCAGAAAGTCCTGCGACTTCATAATATGGAGTGTGCAGAAAGCCAATCAGGCGATTCTGTAAAGCACCAATGAATGGAATCAGCTCGAAGGATTGTGTCATTATTTTCCTGTTATAATTAAGTGCCGTTGAGTCATTTCTGATTCGTAGCGACTCCATGGATATACTTATTCCAGAACATCATGTCCTCTGCCATAATCCACAACCTTTCTAATGGTTCTTCACTTATCATTATGGTCTCTATCCATCTAGTTGCTGGTCTGCCTCTTCCACATTTCCCCTGGACTTTTCCTAGCATTAGTTTCCTCTCCAGAGTATTAGCCCTCCTGATTATGTGTCTAAAATATGCTAAGTCGAGTCATCTGGCCTTCCAAAGACCACAGTGGCTTAATTTGTTCCAAAATCCACTTGTTTGTTTTTTGGGCAGTCCATGGTACTCACAAAAGCCTTCTCCAACCACCGCATTTCAAAAGAATCGATGTTCTTTCTATCCTGTTTTTTCACTGTCCAGCTTTCGGATTCATACACTGTCATTGGAAACACCACAGAATTGACAACCATAAAACTGACACCATAGAATTAACGTTCCTGCCTTCTCTCAGACCACATCCCCTCAACCTGCATCTCTCACCCTCTCCCTTCACACCTTATCAAAATATTTGCCCTCTCCCTTCTTCCCTACCTGATGGCTATCTTCAATCGTTCACTCTCCAATAGCTTCTTCCCCACTGCTTTCAAATTTGTTCATGTTTCTCCTGTCCTAAAAAAATGACCTTCTCTTGACTCCACAGTTCCCTCCAGTTATCACACCATCTCCCTCTTACCTTTCATCTACACACTCCTTGAGCAGTTGTTCACATCTGCTGTCTAAAGTTCCTATACTCCAATTCTCTCCTTGACCTTCCCCAATCTGGCTTCTGTCCCCTTCTCTCCATAGAAATCACCCTCTCAAAGGTCACAAATGATTTTCTTCTTGTCAAATTCTTCCTCGATCTTTTAGCTGCCTTCAACACTGTCGACCACCCCTTTCTCCTGGAAACATTATCCAACCTCGGTTTCACTAACATTGTCCTCTCCTGATTCTCCTTTTATCTCTCTGGCCACTCATTCTCCAGCTCTTTCACAGACTCCTCCTCTGCCTCTGCCTTTCACCCACTAACTGTGGGGGCCTCTCAAGGTTCAGTTCTGGGTCCCCTTCTCTTCTCCATCTACACCCACTCCCTTGGAGACTTCAATTGTTCTGATAACTTCAACTAAGCAGATGATTCCCAAATCTACATCTCCAGCCCTGATCTCTCTCCCTCTGCGGAATCTCACACTTCCACTTGTCTTCAAGACATCCCTACCTGGATGTTCTGCCATCACCTCAAAGTTAGCATGTCCAAAACAGAACTCCTTATCTTCCCACCCAAACCTTGTCTTCCCGCTGATTTTCCAATCATGGTAAAACCACCATCCTTTCTGTCTCACAAGCCCTTAACCTTGCTGTTATCCTTTACTCATCTCTCTCAATCCACCCACATATGCAATCCATTACTAAATACTGTTGGTTCAACCTTCACAACATCACTAAAATCCACCTTTACCTCTACATCCAAACTGCTGCCATGTTAATCCAAGCACTTATTCATTCATTCATTCAGTCAACTGTATTTATTGAGCACTTACTGTGTGCAGAGCACTGTACTAAGCACTTGGAAAGTACAGTAAGGCAACAGAGACACTCCCTACCCAAAAATGGGCTCACAATATAGAAGGGGGGAGACAGACAATGAAACAAAACAAGTAGGCATCAATAACATCAAAATAAATGGAATTATGGATATAAACACATCATTAATAAAATAAATCGAATAATAAATATGTACAAATATACACAAGTGAAGTTGGGTAGGAAAGGGGGTGGAGCAGAGGGAGGGAGTAGGGGTGATAGGGAGGGGAGGAGGAGCAGATGAAAAGGGGGGTTCAGTCTGAGAATGCCTCCTGGAGGAGGTGAGCTCTCAGTAGGGCTTTGAAGAGGAAAAGAGAGCTAGTTTGGCGGGTGTGAGGAGGGAGGGCATTCCAGGCCAGAGGAAGGATGTGGGCCAGGGGTCAATGGCGGGACAGGTGAGTACGAGGCACAGTGAGGAGGTTAGTGGCAGAGGAATGGAGTGTATGGGCTGGGCTGGAGAAGGAGAGAAGGAAGGTGAGGTAGGAGGGGGCAAGGGGATGGAGAGCTTTGAAGCCAATAGTGAGGAGGTTTTGCTTAATACGAAGGTTGATAGGCAACCACTGGAGATTTTTGATGGGGGTGGGGGGCACAGGGTGACGTATCCAGAACATTTCTGTAGAAAGATAATCCAGGAACAGAGTGAAGTACAGACTGAAGTGGAGAGAGACAGGAGGATCAAAGATCAGAAAGGAGGCTGATGCAGTAATCCAGTCGGGATATGATATCCTATTCCACCTTGTTTACTGTATCAGCCTCCTTGCTGACCGACCTCCCTCCTGTTTCTCCCCACTCCAGTCCATATTTCAGTTTGCTGCCCAGTGGTGGCCCATCCACCTAGGTAGCAAACAGTGACTCCTTTCATCTGCTTTAAAGCGCTCAATCACCTTTATCCCCTCCTATCTTACATCGCTGCTCTTCTACTACAGCCCAGCCTGCTCCCTTTGCTCCCAGCACTACTCACTGTACCTCAATCTTGTCTATCTCACCACCGACCTCTTGCCCCAGTCCTGCATCTAGCTTGGAACACCCTCCCTCTTCATATCCAACGGACAATTACTCTCCCAGACTTTCAAAGCCTTACAGAAAGCACATCTCCTCCAAGAGGCCTTCCCTGACTAAGCCCTCTTTTCCTTTTCTTCAACTCCCTTCTGCGTCGCCCTGACTTGTTCCCTTTATTCATCCCCTATCCCAGCCCCACAGCACTTATGTAAGTATTTGTAATTTATTTATCTATATCAATGTCTGCCTTCCCCTCTATACTGTAAGCTCACTGTGGGTAGGGAATGTGTCTATTATATTGTTATCCTGTACTCCCTCAAGCACGTAGTACAGTGCTCTGCACAGAGTAAGCCTTCAATAAATACGATTGACTGACCAACTGAATGACTGACAGTAAGTACTCAATAAATATGACTGACTGATTGACCAAAGTTTTATTTGGAGTTGGATGATAGAGTCTAGCTCAAGAAGTATTTTAAGGCAGCCAAGGGTTTGGTGTCCCCTAGTAGCAATGCAAAGAACTAGCCCTTTAAGTATTAACAAACACTACATCAGCACAAAGCTTCGTTGGTCTGGTGAGTAGCACAGTGTATATACACCAATCTATCGTACTTATTGAGCACTTGCTATGTGCAGAGCACTGTACTCAGGAGCGTACAATATATTAGAATTGGTAGACACATTCCCTGCCCACTTTGAGCTTACAGACTAGAAGGGGAGACATACGGTAATATAAATAAAATAATTATGGATGGGTACATGAGTGCTGTGGGATAAGGGAATAAATAAAGGGAGCAAATACAAATATAAGGGTGAAGTGCACGGGAGAAGAGGAAATGAGGGCCTAGTCAGGGAAGGCCTCTTGGAGGATATGTCTGTAGGATATAAAGAGAGGGGTGCTCCAGACCTGAGTTAGGACATGGGCTAGAGGTCAGGTATGATATAAATGAGATCTAGGTACAGTGAGTTGGTTGGCATTAGAGGAGCAAAGTGTGTGGGCCAAGTAATAGGAGAGCAGTGAGGTAAATTAGGAGGAGGCAAGGTAATTGAGTGCTTTAAAGTCAATGGAAAGGATTTCCTATTTGATGTGGAGGTGGCTGGGCAACCACTGAAGGACCTTGAGGAGTAGAGAAACATGGACTGAACAGTTCTCCAGAAAAATTATCGAGGCAGCAGAGTGAAATATGGACTGGAGTGGGGAGAGAGAGGAGGCAGGGAGGTCAGCAAGGAGGCTTTTGCAGTAATCAAAGTGGGATTGCCTAAGTGACTGCAACAGCAGTTCAAGTGGGATAGCCTAAGTGCTTGGATTAAATTGGTAGCAGTTCGGATGAAGAGGCAAGGGAGCATTTTAGTGATGTTGTGAAGGTTGAACCTACAGGTTTTAGTGATGGATTGAATTTGTGGGTTGAATGATAGAGATGAATCAGGGATAATGCCAAGGTTATGGGCTTATGAGAGAGGAAGGGTAATGGTGCTGTCTACAGTTATGGGAAAGTCAAGGGAAGGACATAGTTTTGTCCCTTGTCTCCTCTATCCTCCACCCCCAGCCCCAGGGGGCTCCAAAGCCTTCTATACATCCAGTGGTCATGCCATGGGGCAATTTCAGGCTGACAAAACCATATAACACTCCAGGTTATATTTAAAATTCTCCACGATCGGATATTACACAACTTTATTTGTATTCATATCAACAGTATCATTTTGGTGTATTGATTAAATGCTCACTATGTGCCAGGAACTGTACTAAACACTGGAATAGATACAAGCTAATCAGGTTGCACATAGTCCATGTCCCATGTTCACAGTCTTAATCCCCATTTTACTGATGAGGTTACTGAGGCACAGAGATGTTAAGTAACTTTCCCAAGGTCACATAGCAGCCAAGTGGCAAAGCCAGGATTAGAACCCAGGTCTTCTGACTCCCTGGGTTGTATTCTTTCCACTAGGCCCTGCTGGATCCCTTAAGACTTTGTTTGAGTGCTCACTGGGGGCTTGGGTGACATATGAGAAGAAACATGGCGCAGTGGCTAGAGTACAGGCCTGAGACTCAGAAGGACATGGGTTCTAATTCCAGTTCTGCCACTTGTCTGATGTGTGACCTTCGGCAAGTCATAATACCTTTCTGTGCCTCAGTTACCTTCTCTGTAAAATGAGGATTGTGACTGTGAGCTCCACGTGGAAGAGGGACCCAATTTGCTTGTATCCACCCCAGCGCTTAGTTCTGTGCTTGCCACACCATAAGCACTTAACAAATGCCTCAATTATTATAAGAAACAGCAGGATGTAATAATAATAATAATTGGCATTTGTTAAGCACTTACTATGTGCAAAGCACTGTTCTAAGCTCTTGGGAGGATACAGGCTGATCAGGTTGTCCCACGTGGGGCTCACAGTCTTAATCCCCATTTTACAGATGAGGTAACTTAGGCCCAGAGAAGTTAAGTGACTTGCCCAAGATCACACAGCAGACATGTGGTGGTCGGGATTCAAACCCATGACCTCTGACTCCAAAGCCCGTGCTCTTTCCACTGAGCCACGCTGCTTCTCTAAGGGATAGAGAATGGACCTGGGACACAGAAGATCATGGATTCTAATCCCAGCTCAGCCATATGTCTGCTGTGTGATCTTGGACAAGTCACTTAACTTCTCTGGGCCTCGTTTAACTCATCTGTCAAATGGAGAGAAAGACTTTGAGCCCCATGTGGGACAGGGACTGTGTCCAATCTAATTTACTTGTATCCACCCCAGAGCTTAGTACAGTGCCTGGCACATAGTAAGCGCTTAACTAATACCATAATTATTGGTAATTATCATATTCAGACTGAGGTGCCCTGTCTCCAGCCACCCAATTTGTCTGGAGATGGTATTTCTGAGCTGTTGAAGACACACGGTCAGTTTCAAAAACTTGACCGTGAAATCCTAGACTGTGAGTCTGTTGTTGGGTAGGGACCATCTCTATACGTTGTCGACTTGTACTTCCCAAGCGCTTAGTACAGTGCTCTGCACACAGCAAGTGCTCAATAAATACGATTGAATGAATAAATGAATGAACAGGTTAGGTTGTGCCTAGGAGCAGGAGCCAAAGCGCTGGTGACGTTTTAGAGTGTGAGCCCACTGCTGGGTAGGGACTGTCTCTATATGTTACCAACTTGTACTTCCCAAGCGCTTAGTACAGTGCTCTGCACACAGTAAGCGCTCAATAAATACGATTGATGATGGTAATAATAATAATAATGATGACATTTATTAAGTGCTTACTATGTGCAAAGCACTGTTCTAAGTGCTGGGAAATCTGCCCCAAATATAGACTCCTTCCGTTTATTCTTTAAGCAGTGTTGGGCTTGTCATTAAAAATGGCACCACGGGACCTGATTCTGTTTCTGTAATCTCAGAAAGACGGAGCCTGCGTTATCTATCCTTGTCTAAGCGTATACTGGAAAGTAGATAAAATATGTGGTGGACAGAGCATGGCAGGGTGATGGCAAATATCAACTTCCTTGCCCCTTCTTACCTCACTTTCCTTCTTGCCTTCTACAGCCCAGCCCACACACTTCGCTCCTCTGCCGCTAACCTCCTCACTGGGCCTCGTTCTCGCCTGTCTTACCTCTGGCCTGGAATGCCCTCCTTCCTCCCATCTGCCAAACTAGCACATTTCACCTCTTGAAAGCCTCACTAAAAGCTCACCTCCTCCAGGAGGTCTTCCTAGATTAAGCCCCCTCTTTCCTCCGCTCCCCCTCCCCTCCCCATTGACCTGGCTCACTTCCTCTGCTTTACAACCATCCAGGCTTCACAGCACTTTATATATGTACATATTTAATATTCTATTTATTAATGATGTGTACATATCTCTAATTCTATTTATTCAGATTGATGCCACTGATGCCTGCTTATTTGTTTTGATGTTTGTCTTCCCCCTTCTAGACTGTGAGCCCATTGTTGGGCAAGGATTGTCTCTATTGCTGAATTGTACTTTCCAAGCACTTAGTACAGTGGTCTGCACACAGTAAGTGCTCAATAAATATGATTGAATGAATGAATGAAAATTGGTTCCACTCATGCCAGCTGCAGTGGCCCATTACTACAACAAAAAATTGCCACCATTATCAGTCAGGCAGCCCGATGCCCGACTAGCTGTTATACTTCCTGATGGTCATCAATGGTCACTTAATGGACTAATAATTTGTTCTCCTTGAAAAGCTTAGAGATTTTTGCTTTGCTCAGCTCCTACACTGCAGCAGAGGTATTGACCTTCAAAAACATGAAAAATTCAGGTTGAATAATGCATATATTTTTGTGTAGAAGAAAAAGGAGTTAATTCTGAAATGAAGCTCAATACTTTGTAATTGTTGCTGTTCATCAACATCTCACAATTCTTTCAATAATGGGCATTATTGTTGAGAATTAAGAAAGAGGGTGAAATATCCATGGAATGAATGTTTGGAGTCAGAAGAAATGTGAGGTAGCAATTATTAGAACAAATCATTTTTTTTAAAGCCTCTTATCTGAATATGTTTTATAAGGTCATAGCTTCTTGTTTAGCAGCAGGGGTTTATAGCAGTTTATTTTAGTCCTCTGCATTAAGGAACTCATTTTTGGCATGAGTCAACTACATTAATTCCAAAAAAGAAAATGTGTCAAAAAATGAAATGAGGACAGTATCATCAATTCTCATTTTGATAAACATTTGTCTAATGAGAACTCCATTTTTTCCTATTTTCTAGTGTTTTTACACAGGCTCCTGAACTAAGCTGAGCTTATTTCCATAAAACAGATTTTCAGATGAATACCCACAAATCAAGGGTTTCCAGAAGTTCATAAAAATGAATGCTTTATCGTGAATGATTAGGTTACAACTAGTAAATACAATTACTTTGAAGCAGAAATAGGTGGTTAATTAAAGAATATTCACTAAGTAGGGACACAACTTAAAAGGTGCTAAAAAATGAAACAGTGGTAATCAATCGATCAGTGACATTTATTGAGTGCTGATTGTGTACTGAGCACTGTACTAGGGACACTTGGGAGAGTAATTCAATAAAGTTGGTAGATGCGATCCCTGCCTTTGAGGAGCTACAATTTAGTAAGGGGAGGCAGAAATTAAATTACAGGAAGGGAAGCAACAGAGTGTAAGGTTGGAAATGATCTCAAAGTGAAGATGAAGAGAGTAGTAAAGTGCTTAGACTGTAGACTGTAAGCTCCTTGTGGGCAGAGATTCTGTCTACTAACTCTCTGAATGTGTCCTGATGATCTGTTGATTTCTACACAGGCACTTTATAAGCCACTTTAATCCTCACCAACACTGGGCCCTTCCAAATAGGAAGAACACGTCTTTCAACAGCTGCATGTTGAATTATTTGATCATATTGACCTGTAGTTCTCTCTGTTGTATCATGGGTGCTCTTTGCAACTGGTTTCTTCATTCATTCATTCACTCATTCAGTTGTACTTATTCAGCGCTTTCTGTGTGCAAAGGACTGTACTAAGCACTTGGGAGAGTAAAATATAACAACAGACACATTCCTGCCCACAGTGAGCTCACAGTCTAGAGGAAAGGAGGCAGACATTAATATAACCCTTCCACCTGTCTATGTTTTGTCTTGTTGTCTGTCTCCCCCTTCTAGACTGTGAGCCCATTGTTGGGTAGGGACCATCTCTATATGTTGCCAACTTGTACTTCTCAAGCGCTTAGTACAGTGCTCTGCACACAGTAATCGCTCAAGCAATATGATAAAACAAACAAATAAACATTTCTAATTCTTCCCCAACAAGCCACACAGCAGCAACTCCAATTGTAGCCCCAGAAGGGCCAGCTTAGCTTTTAGTCATAGCCACTTGGATAATTCTTTCATTCAGCTCTCCAACACCTTCCCCCACTAACTTCACCTCCCTTCTCTCCTTCTACATCCCAACATGCACACTCCTCTCCTCTGGTGCTAACCTTCTCACTGTGCCTCAGTCTTGCTTGTCTCGCTGCTGACCCTTGGCCCACATCCAACATTTGGCCTGGAATGCCCTCCCTCCTCAAATCTGCCTGACAATCACTCTTCCCCCTCTTCAAAGCTTTACCAAAGGCACAACTCCTCCAAGAGGCCTTCCCAGACTAAGCCCCACTTTTCCTCATCTCCCACTCCCTTTTGTGTCACCACGACTCACTCCCTTTGCTCTTCCCCCCGCCCCACAGTTCTTATGTATATATCTATATATCTATAATTCTATTTATATTGATGCTTATTTGCTTGTATTGATGTCTGTCTCCTCCCCTCTAGACTGCGAGCCTGTTGTGGGCCGGGATTGTCTCTATTGTTGTATTGTACTTTCCAAGTGCTCAGTACAGTGCTCTGCACACAGTAAGTACTCAGTAAATACAATTGAATGAATAATGACTGCACAACCCAGCAATCCTAGGCTTGGCTCCATTTCTGCCTCCAGGAGGAAGTATGAACTAACTACATCTGCTTATTCTGCCCCAAAATACATGTGGAAGGACATCTCTCCCTTGTCCCTTTGGAGCAGGAGCTTTTGATATAAACTTCCTCACAACTCTTGACTAATATTAGTCTCTAGGATGAACAGTACTGAAGGGTCTCATTGCACACCCTTGGTTTTTCAGCCAGGTTCAGAGTTGGAGGTTAGAAAGATGCAGGGCAGTCAGACAGATGATCTACATTTATAAAATAATAATTATAATGCTATTTGTTAAGCACTTACTATATGCCAAGCGCTGGAGTGGATACAAGTAAATTGAGTTGGACACAGTCCCTGTCCCACATGGAGCTCACAGTCTCAATCATCACAAAGTGGGTGAACAGACTTGCTGCTCACCAAATCCCACCCCACCAGAATAAGGAAGTATATGTTAAGGGTTTACTAAACACCGGGGTAACGGCAAGATAACCGGGTCCCACGTGGGGTTCACAGAACAGGTATTAAATACCCATTTTTCAGATGAGAGAACTGAGAAAAAGAGAAGTTAAATGACTTGCCCCAGGTCACAGAGCAGACAAATGGCAGAGCCGGAATTACAACCCAGGTGTTCTGACTCCTAAACCCATGGTCTTTCCACTAGGTCATGCTGTTTCCGGGCAGAGGTAGCCGCTGAAGCTTCAGAGTGGTGACTTGAAAACTAACAAACTTGTGAAATTAGTTTCCACAGGAATTAAATACAGGTTTTAGTCATCAGTAGGTTCAAAAATGATTTGGATAAATCTATAATTGAGAGATCAACAAGGAGTAACTAGGAGAAAAACATAGGGAGGTAGGAGGAAAAGTTAGGGATCAATCAATCAGTGGTATTTGTTGAATACTTACTGTGTGTGTGTTAAATGGTCCTTCCTTAACCATGAGGATGGATGAACAGGAGGGCAACCAGTACAGAAGCAGCATGGCTCAGTGGAAAGAGCACGGGCTTTGGAGTCAGAGGTCATGGGTTCAAATCCCAACTCCGCCACTTGTCAGCTGTGTGACTTTGGGCAAATCGCTTAACTTCTCTTTACCTCAGTTACCTCATCTGTAAAATGAGTATTAAGACTGTAAGCTCCACGGGGGACAACCTGATCACCTTGTAACCTCCCCAGCACTTAGAACAATGCTTTGCACATAGTAAGCACAGTAAGCACTTAAAAAATACCAACATTATTATTATTAATATTCTTATTGCACAGTTCTTCCTAGCTCCCTAGTGCTCCCTAGTTTTGGAATGGATGGACCACCATCTAATGTAGGAAAATCTATCAATAACTCAGTGGTATTTAATGAGTGCTGACTGCATGCAGGGCTCTGTACTGAGTGCTTGGAAGAGTAGAATACAATAAAGTTGGTATCCCTGACCTCAAGGATCTTATAATCTAGTTATGAGGGTGGGGGTGGGGAGACATAAATTCAAATAAATTACAGGTGGCTATGCAACTACATGTTGTGGGGTGGGGGCGAAATGAGTTACAAAGTGTTTAAAGTGTATAGACCTAAACATATAGACAATGCTGAAGGTTGGGTAAATAGAGTGGGGAAATAAAGGGTTAGTGAGAGAAGGCCTTATGGAGGAGATATGATTTTAGTAGGACTCTGAAGATAGGGAGAGTGGTGGTCTGTCAAATATGAAGAAATATGTTGGAGAAGCAGTGTGGCTCAGTGGAAAGAGCCCGGGCTTTGGAGTCAGAGGTAATGAGTTCAAATTCCAGCTCAACCATTTGTCAGCTGTGTGACTTTGGACAAGTCACTTAACTCTTCTGTGCCTCAGTTACCTCATTTGTAAAATGGGGATTAAGACTGTGAGCCCCCTGTGGGACAACCTGATCACCTTGTAACCTCTCCAGAGCTTAGAACAGTGCTTTGCACATAGTAAGTCCTCAATAAATGCTATTGTTATTATTATGAAGAGGGAGGGAGTTCCAGGACAGAAGGAAGATGTGGGTAAGGAGTCAGCAATAAAATAGATGAGATTAAGATAGGGTGAATAACTTGGCGATAGAAGACAGAACTGTACAGGCTGGTTTGTAGCAGGAGTCAGAGGACCTAGGTTCTTATCCCAATCCCTATGTGGGACATGACTTGCATCCTACCTGATTAGCTAGTATCTATCCCTGTGCTTAGTACAGTGTTTGGCACTGACTCCTAAACCAGGTAACAAATACCATTTAAAGAAAAAAAAATAGAAAATCAATGAAGTAAGGTAGGCAGGGGAGAAGGATCGAGTGCTGTAATGACACTAGTAAGGAATTTCTGTTTAATGTCGAGAGAACTGGGCAACGACTGAAAGATGTTGGAGGAGAGGGGAGATGTGGACTGAATATTTTAAAAAAATGATCCAGGAAGCAGGGAAGTATGGACCGGAGTGGGGAGAGATTAGAGGCAGGGAGGACAGCAAGGAGGCTGATGTAATAGTTGAAGTGAGACTGAGAACTCTGATTTCACAATGATGCATATCATTAAAATGTTGTACTTAAAAATAACCTGAAACATACCATTAATAAAATGTGTCAAAGTTTGCCACTTTAGTTATTTAGGGAGCAGTTTTCCACTAACACAAAATAAATATGTCATTTGCCAGTCTGGAATGTCCAAGTGTCCTCTTGATAAAAGTCATATAAGCACTGAAACATGTAATTACTCATGACCACCATTAAAATCCCTCTGGAAAATGGACCCACAAAGACATGTATTGTTAAGACATTATAGATTTTTTTCTCTCCAGTTTCATACCTCTAACATAATGATCCTGTTGTTCTCCGCGGAAGGGTATATATATATAAATATTATGATGTTTTTGTAACAGTTGCAGTCATCTAGTCTGAAGTAAGAAATGTAAACACTCTGAACCCAATCTTTGAAAGTAGGTGTGAGTAGAATTTGGGTCAGGGCCCAGAGAACATAGCAAAAGTTTCTTGGTTAAGGCAGGAGGAGGGGAGGATGTTTAAGGGACTCCCAGCTGTTCAAGGACTCACACTTCTGACAAAGAGACAATTGTTTAGTGGAAAAACCTGTCTGATGGAGTTAGCTTTGCTCTGAGCAGCTGAGGAGAGGATGACTGCTGCAAATGAGAGCCATTTACAGAGCAGGACACTGTGCTACTGTTTGTAGGGAAGCCACACCTGGCAAAAGAGAACAAAGATTATGAGATACTGAGCCCCCTCAGTATCCCAGAAATGAGGGGCAGCAACCATTAACCTTAGTTCTCATTTCATTAAATTCCCAATAAGACCCTCTGAAATCTGAATTTAATAACATAATCAGTTTATCACCTGTCTGTTCAAAAATGGATCTCTCTGGGAAAAGTCGACTTCCCATTTTTGGTGCCTGGGTCTCAGGCAGATGATTTCTTTTTCTCAAGTGCTGCAGTGAAGAAGAATGTTGCATCTGTTATTTTTCCCCGTATCTCAATCAATCATATTTACTGGGCACTTACTATGTGCAGAGTACTGTACTAAGTTCTTGGGATGATGCAATACAACAAAATTTGCAAATTCCCTGCCCATGACAAATTTACCTATCATATGTTTTTCAACTAACATTTGTTGACCTCCTATTTTCTATATAACCCTTCACTTGGCATTTTGGACATACAAAAAATATGAATCGAAGACTTCCGTGGCCCTGAATCCAAACCAAACCAAAATGAAGATGTTACTGGTAGGGGTTTTAGCCCTGAATCCAAACCAAAACAGCCTCTAGAGTCACAGTAGAAGAGCCCAGATCCATTTCAGCCTCAGCTGGGTCCTCTTACTCCAGAGAACATAGCAAAATGTAGGCCCTCCTACTTCTCCCATTCCCCTACATCAGGTTTTGGGGCTTCTTACTTCCTTCCCCCACCCAGTCCCTGCACCCCAATTGCTGCCACTACTCTATGACTAAAGTCCAGGTGTTTCCCAGAAGGTGTGGAGGTCATTGAAGACTAGCCTACCATCCTCCTGCTGGGATTGGCTGCAGGGAGCTCGTGGATAAAGCACTCTCACCTGTTGTCCTCCAGATCATGCATCTCCATGGCCCCCACCACAAGCAGACACCAAGATTTGAGATCTCCACAATGTGTAAAATATTCTTAGGAAGGTAAAAACTAAAACAAATCCAGTTTAAATGGCCTTTCTCTGGATCAACTACTTCTCCCTCCAGGACTCAATCACCTTGCCTCGCTACTCTACGACTACAACCCAGCCTGCACACTTCCATCTTCCACTTCGCTTCCTTCCTTGAAGTCCTCTAAGACCAACCTTCTCATTGTACTTCGATCTCATCTATCCCACTGCCTACTTCTCCTCCACGTCCTGCCTCTGGCCTGACACGCCCTCCCTCTTCATATCTGACAATTACTCTCCCCACCTTCAAAGCCTTATTGAAGGTACAACTCCTCCAAGAGGCGTCTCCTAATTCCTCTTCTCCCACTCCCTTCTGTGCCACCTTGACTTGATCCATTTATGCAACCCCCCTCCCAGCCCTGCAGCATCTATGCACATATCTGTAATTTGACTTAGTTTTATTAATGTCTGTCTTCCCGTCTAGACTGTAAGCTCATTGTGGGCAGGGAATGTGTCTGTTATATTGCTGTATTGTATTTTTCCAGAAGCAGCATGGCTCAGTGGAAGGAGCACGGGCTTGGGAGTCAGAGGTCATGGGTTCGAATCCCAGATCCACCACTTGTCAGCTGTGTGACCTTGGGCAAGCCACTTAACTTCTCTGTGCCTCAGTTACCTCATCTGTAAAATGGGGATGAAGACTGTGAGCCCCACGGAAGACAACCTGATCGCCTTGTATCCCCCAAGCGCTTAGAACAGTGCTTTGCACATAGTAAGCATTTAACAAATACCATTATTATTATTATTATTCCAAGCGCTTAGTACAGTGTTCTAAGCACTCAATAAATATGATCAATTGAATGACTGACCCTACATACTTCCTTATAGGTGTCCTGAGATTCATGTTCTTCTCCCCTCTCAGGGGCAGGAGCTTCATTTCTCCAAAGTCCTGTCTGTTGAACTCCACACCTCCAGAGATCCACTCTGATCCCTCCCTGTGTCCATCCAGGGTTCACAGAAAGATCTCTCCCAGTGTCCTTCTCTTCCAGATACATAGCTCATTTGCTCTCAACTCAAAATGGCTGAGGGTCCCCTCTTCCCCCACAACCTGGTCCCTTCACTTCTTCCCCAACCCTTTTCTCTAGTTTGACTTAGACCTTAGGGAGGGGTCACCACTGCCTTTCTCCTCCCTCTCCTAAGGGTGAGGATCAGTGGAACTTTTCATCCCAACCACAAGACATGTAGAAATGAAAGATGGGGGAATGAAACAACCTCAGAAATGACTAACAATTAAAGAGCAAATCTAACCATTTTCCCTTGCCCCTCATACCCCCAGACTCAAATCCCCTCATTGGTCTAAATATTTAGAAAATCATTGTTCTGTGCAACATCCACTCCAGCAACAGGGAGAGGGTCTTTGCAGATTCCGATAGGTTTGGGTGGAAGGGGCCTTATGTGCCATAATGAAAATTAGAAACTAGAATTTTGCCACTTACCATTTTGGCTCTAATCACTTGTCTACAAAGTTTTGCTCATTTTCTGGCATCTCTAGGGTATCAAACAAGGATTAAGGAAACAAGAAGCCAATTTGAGTTTGTAAAGTGATTCAACCCAAGAATGAACTATATCGAGCTATGGTTCCACCCGATCTCTGGCACCACGATACATATCACAATAAAGTCCACCTTTCTAACAGTGTTAAAGTACAAAGAAAGAACATTTGTAGCGTATTAGTAATGTTCAGTGTGTGTGTTCTAATAAATGGCTCTCTAGCAGTTGTCTGAGCATTTTCTCTTCAGACAGGAGACATTTAGTGCTTCATCTGTTCATACGCAATGGAAATTATTGAATAAGTATCATATCTCTGAATCTGAAGAAGTTAATTATGGGAGTTCTTGCAGACATAATGTCTGGAGAGATTAAAAGTAATTAATCCCACTGGATGCCTTCAAAAGTTCCATTTTGAAATTCTGTAAAAAGAAAACATTTGCTAAGTGGATGGTGGGGCTTCATTCAATGCGACCAAACTCTCTGAAAGACAATCAGCTCTCTTTACAAATTGTATTTTATCCTGCCATTAAGTTGTTATAATTACTCAGTGTTTGACCAGATGGCAAGTAATTTCTAAAGTCAGACCAGGTGTTCAAGAAGCAGAGCTAATCACAAAGCTGCTGACTGAAGGGAAACTCATTAAAAATGCTCTAGCAGGGGCACCGTAATACTGGGTCTGGAGACTGACCAAGAAACGAGATAGTAAAGAAAATCTGACATCCAGAGGCACTGAGGCTAAATCAGTCATTCAATCATATTTATTGAGTGCTTACTTTGTGCAGAGTACTGCATTAAATGCTTGGGAGAATACCATCCAACAATAAACTGACACATTCCCTGCCCACAAGGAGTTTAGAGTCTAGAGAAATGAGTTTACAGTCTAAAGACCGAAGAATGGTCAAATAGGCCAGGGAGTGGTGGGAGACAGGGCCTTTGTGGGCAAGGGAAGAATTTAATTGGTATTTCAATTGTAACTACTTAATTACTCATCAGTATTAATGAATAATTAATTTTAAATGGCATTTATTAAGTGCTTACTATGTGCAAAGCATTGTTCTAAGCACTGGGGAGGTTACAAGGTGATCAGGTTGTCCCATGTGGGGCTCACAGTCTTATTCCCCATTTTACAGATAATTGAGACACAGAGAAATTAAGTGACTTGCCCAAAGTCACACTGCTGACAAGTGGCAGAGCTGGGATTTGAACCCACGACCTCTGACTCCAAAGCTTATGCTCTCTCCACTGAGCCAAGCTGCTTCTCTGCTAACGTAAATAAACTATTAATTAAAATTGATTTACTACTTAATCATTTTCTCTTTAAGCAACAAAATGATCTCGAAAGGTTAATTGTTACAGTCCCAGGAGGGAACCCCTTACTCATCCAGGATGGGACAGGATGAGTGGAAAGGAGAGTGACTTACTTCCTCTTTTCCCCGCTGCCCCATTTTGAGGTTCACAAATGCTGATTGCACAGCCATAGCTAGATGTCTCTCAGTTTTGATTTGTTATAGAATAGGGAGCTTCCAGCAGATGGTCTCCCCACCCTACCACCAATCAATCAATCAAACAATCGTATTTATTGAGCGCTTACTGTGTGCAGAGCACTGTACTAAGCGCTTGGGAAGTACAAATTGGCAGCATATAGAGACAGTCCCTACCCAACAGTGGGCTCACAGTCTAAAAGAGGGAGACAGAGAACAAAACCAAACATACTAACAAAATAAAATAAATAGAATAGATATGTACAAGTAAAATAAATAAATAGAGTAATAAATATGCACAATATGTACCACAATATGTACCACCATGGCACCCGTTACTATAGGCTGGCACTGTATGGAACTGACTTAGAGGTCACACTGCCTCAGAGCTTTACAGCCTTTATCCCTTTTTTCACCCAGCTAAGATTAATGATTTGGCATCACTTCAGGGAGGGGGACAAGGAGAGGTGCACAACATTCATTCATTCAATCGTATTTATTGAGTGCTTACTGTGTGCAGAGCACTGTACTAAGCTCTTGGAAAGTCCAAGTTCATTCATTCAATCATATTTATTGAGCACTTACTGTGTGCAGAGCACTGCATTAAGCACTTGGGAAGTACAAGTTGGCAACATACAGAGACGGTCCCTACCCAACATCGGGCTCACAACAGAAGACAGGCTAGCCTGATATATACAACGAGAAGCAGCATGGCTAGTGGAAAGAGTACGGGCTTGGGAGTCAGAGGACGCGAGTTTTAATCCCGGCTCTGCCTCTCGTCTGCTGTGTGACCTTGGGCAAGTCACTTCACTTCTCTGGGCCTCAGTTACCTCATCTGTAAAATGGGGATTAAGACTGTAAGCCCCATGTGGGACAACCTGATTACCTTGCATCTTCCCCAGCACTTAGAACAGTGCTTGGCAAATAGTAAGCGCTTAACAAATACCATTATTATTATTATATAGCAGTTATTATTATTCATAATCATATTTATTGAAAGCTTACTGTGTGAAAAGCACGTACTAAGTGCTTGGAAGAGTACACTATAACATCCAACACATTCCCTGCCCACAACGAGCTCACAGTCTAATTCATAGAGGAGTCGAGAAGAAAGCCACACAAAGAGGGAAGGACAAAAATGGCACCGCTATTCATTTTTTGCTTTTACCCACTAGCCCTACTGTATGTATAATACCTGCATCTCCCCATTTTAACCATTAGGTTCCTGGAAGGCAGGGACTGCATTATACTTTAAATTTTTATTCCCAAGTGCTTAGCACAAGCTTTGCACTCAGTTCATCACTCTGCGCCTGGTTGGTGCTCAGTAAATACTGTCAGTCATGATGATAATGACAGTGCAGGGAAGAGAGATCTTGGAAGGCAAACAGTGTGGAAGGAATTGTTTGTCTTAATGGAGGTCTCCTTCTCTACACCATGAGTAGGTTCATCTTGGGAATCTGAAGGGCAACAATACATGTAATATATATAACTCAAAGAACTCATAAAATTATGTTGGGATCTCATCTTACCCTGCACTTGTAGCTCTAATTGTTCATTGAGTTCAAAGGAAAATGTAAAGTAGTGGGCATTATCTTTTTATGGAACACAATTGGTTCCTTCGTTGTAGACTTGTTGGATTGATGGTTCAGCATGAAAGAAAAATCTGTTCTGAAGAGGTCCAAGTGAGCCTCACCTATTCTCCCAGGTTTTCATACTTTGGGGTCACCAAATATGTCATGGAACCACACCAAGGATTCAGATTGGCTGCAGGACACCCCCCATTTACTCTTGTCCTTTGAGAGAGATCCAATCACACGCACTTTACAGCAACAAAAGTGTTAGATGGTCTCGTCCAAGTGGTGCATTGACCCTTGGCCTTTGGAACAGGTAGCACAGCAGAGAGCAATTTAATTCTATTTATTTGTATTGATGCCTGTTTACTTGTTTTGATGTCTGTCTCCCTCCTTCTAGATTGTAAACCCGGTGTGGGCAGGGATTGTCTCTTTTGCTGAATTGTACTTTCCAAGTGCTTAGTACAGTGCTCTGCACACAGTAAGTACTCAGTAAATATGATTGAAGGAATGAATGAATGAAAGGAAAGAGGCGAGAAGTGTGCTGATACATAATCAATCAATACTACTATTGAGGCCCTTAGCCTAACACTCAATCAGACAACCAACAGTACTATCGAGTGCTACTATATGTGGAGCATTGTATTAAGTGTTTGGGAGAATTAGAAAACATAGGCCCAGCCCTCGAGGAACTTACAATCAATTAATGGTATTTACTGAGCTCTTTCTGCATGCAGAACATTGTACTAAGCCCTTAGGAGAGTAAAATGCATCAGAGTTGATAGATAATGATAATAATAATAATTGTGGTGTTGAGTGTTTACTGTGTGCCAAGCCCTGTTACAAATGCTGGGGTAGATACAAGGTAATAATAATAATAATAATAATAATGATGGCATTTACTAAGCGCTTACTATGTGCAAAGCACTGTTCTAAGCGCTGGGGAGGTTACAAAGTGATCAGGTTGTCCCACTGTGGGCTCACAGTCTTCATCCCCATTTTACAGATGAGGTAACTGAGGCCCAGAGAAGTTAAATAACTTGCCCAAAACCACACAGCTGACAATTGGCGGAGCCAGGCTTTGAACCCATGACTTCTGACTCCAAAGCCAATACTCTTTCCACTGAGCCACACTGCTTCTAATCAGGTAATCAGGTTGGACACAGTCCCTGTCCCGCTGGGGCTCACGTTCTTAATCACCATTTTACAGATGAAGTAACCGAGGAACAGAGAAGTTGAGTCACTTGCCCAAGGTCACACAGCAGACATGTGGCATTGCTGGGATCAGAACTCACTTCCTCTGGCTTCCAGGCTCGTGCTCTTTCCACTAGACCATGCTGCTATCCCTGCCAAAAGGATTTTACAATCTATAGTCAACAATAATGATTGAATGCCTACTGTGTGCAGAGCACTATATGAAGTGCTTGAGCTTACTATGTGTCAGACACGGTATTAAGCACTGAGATAGATACAAACTAATCATATTGGACACCATCCATGACCCACGTGGGAATCAGTCTTAATCCCCATTTTACAAGTGAGGAAACTGAGGCACAGAGAAGTTAAGTGATTTACCCAAGGCCATACTGCAGTCATGTGGCAGAGTCCAGGTCCTCTGATTCCCAAACCCATGCTCTTTCCGCTAGACCATGCTGCATCTCATTATTTTACAAAAAGAAGAGAAAGGGGAAATGGAGCCATTGGTGATTACATTCTTAAGTAGTAGGGTAAAGTCGGTATGTACAGAAATGCCTCAGATGCATAATTGGAGGGGGACTGCTAAGGGATATGGTCTGGGAAGAAATAAATCAATCCAGGGATGGTGTGAATCCCACCAGACCTGTTTTGCTCACTGGTTTAAGAGGTTTGAGGGCCTATGTTCTTTGGACTCAGCTTAAATAAAGAATCTTTTACCTTAATATAATAATAATAATAATTTTGGTATTTGTTAAGCACTTACAATGTGCAAAGCACTGTTCTAAGCTCTGGGGAGGATACAGGGTGATCAGGTTGTATCACATGGGGTTCTCAATCTTAATCCCCATTTTACAGATGGGGTAACTGAGGTTTAGAGAAGTGCAGTGACTTGCCCAAAGTCACACAGCTGACAAGCAGCGGAGGAGGGATTTGAACACATGACCTCTGATTCTCAAACCCGGGTTCTTTCCCCTGAGCCACGCTGCTTCTCTATCCAACATCTCAACTTGGAGATGCTGCCTTGCCCTCCCAGAAATGATGTCAGTCACCTATAAAATCTTTCCAAGGGCTCAGATTGCTGTAACGCAACGCTTGTCAAATGGGCCAATTTTATTCCAGCTCATTTTGGCAGGCCCTTTGATTATGAAAATAGGCACCTGTCAGCTGTTGAACCTCTCCCTAGAGTTTGGACCATGTTCCCCTAGAAAACAAATGCCATTTACAGTAATCTAGCTATGCATATGATCAAAAGACATGGGTTGCCAGGTATCGGGGGTGGGGGGAGTGGGTAAGAGAGTGGGGTGGGAAGGAGGTTCAGAATCCAAGAATGGAGTGTCCTTTGAGATCACACCTTTGAGATAGTGCATTTTATTCTGTTGGCAAAGAGGCCATCTCTGCATGTAGAAAGCAGAGCACATGGAACTTTAACTTGAGCTCCAACAGCATCTGTTTCACACAAACAGGCATTTGAATCTTAAAAAAAAAATGATGCCTCTACATGTCAACAGGCTTGAACTTAATGGCATCCTTCCTGCTGTCCTTCTCACAGGAATGGCCTTGAGTTATTTCACGGGACAATTTCTCAAGGCTAATCACTTCCTGCCTGGTTTCCCAGTGTCGCCCTGGGGGTGACTGCAGAGCCTCATTTGAGAGAATCCTCCCTCTGCCTGATCTTCCCCTCTGTAGAGCTGATTTCCATGGCTCTCTCTCTCCTTAGATGCCCAGGACATTGGGGGATTTAGATCCCTGGGGAACAGCCAGAAACATCCTCTTTGGAACAGACAAATCCCTGGAGATCTGAATATTCTCTGATCCTTCCCTGAATTTTGGTTGAGAATCAAGGTGGATCAGTCATGGATATTGTTTCAAAGAGAAGTGTCACTGCGTCAGCCTCCTCTCTGATCTTCCATCTTCCTGTCTCTCCCCACTTCAATCCATACTTCACACCACCGCCCAGATCGTCTCTGTGCAGAAACGCTCTGGGCATGTTACTCCCCTCCTCAAAAATCTCCAGTGGCTACCAATCAACCTAAGCATCAGTCAAAAACTCCTCACCTTCGGCTTCAAGGCTCTCCATCACCTCACCCCCTCCTACCTCACCTCCCTTCTCTCTTTCTACAGCCCAGCCCGCACCCTCCTCTCTTCTGCCGCTAATTTCCTCACTGTGCCTCATTCTCACCTGTCCTGCCGTCAACCCCCGGCCCACGTCATCCCCCTGGCCTGGAATGCCCTCCCTTCGCACATCCACCAAGCTAGCTGTCTTCCTCTCTTCAAAGCCCTACTGAGAGCTCACCTCCTCCAGGAGGCCTTCCCAGACTGAACCCCCTCCTTCCTCTCCCCCTCCTCCCCCTTCTCCCCCTCCCTATCCCCCCCACCTTACCTCCTTCCCCTCCCCACAGCACCTGTATATATGTATATATGTTTGTATGTATTTATTACTCTATTTATTCTTTTACTTTATTTGTACATATTTATTCTATTTATTTTATTTTGTTAATATGTTTTGTTTTGTTGTCTGTCTCCCCCTTCTAGACTGTGAGCCCGCTGTTGGGTAGGGACCGTCTCTATATGTTGCCAACTTGTACTTCCCAAGGGCTTAGTACAGTGCTCTGCACACAGAAAGTGCTCAATAAATACAATTGAATGAATGAATGAATTTGTCTGAATTTCCCCAATCTCATCATCATGCTCTCCCCAGGATCCCAGGCAGGTTCCATTCGACCAAACAATCAATCCATGGATAATTTCCCTGGCTCCCCATTCATCTCTGTACTATTTTCCATCAGTCAATCATCTGTACCTACTGAGCACTTACCGTTTGCAGAGCACTGTACTAATTGCTTGTGAGAGCACAATAGAACAGAGTTGGTAGACATGTTTCCTGCCCACTGTGACTGTAAGCTCATAGGGGGCAGGGAATGTGCCTGCTTAGTGTTATATTGTACTCTCCCAAGCGCTTTGCACAGAGTAAATGCTCAATAAATACAACTGAATGAATGAATGAATGAATGAATGAACGAGCTTTTGTGCAGAGCACTGTACTAGGTGCTTGGAAGAATTCAATATGCAGAGTTGGTACACACATTCCTTGCCCACAATGACCCTACAGACCCAGGAAGCCCCAAGTCAGGGTAGGGTGAGTTCCACGTGGGCTGTGAAAAGGATTCAACCAGTTCTATTGTACTGTAATATACCCTATTGATTTGCTCCGTGCAGTCAGTCCAACTGGATAATCAAGTGGAGCTGCTTCATCTTTTGGTCTCTCTATATATTAATAATAATTGTGGTATTTGTTAAGCTCTTACCATGTGCTTCTAGACTGCGAGTCCATTGTTGGGTAGGGACCATCTCTATATGTTGCCAACTTGTACTTCCCAAACCCTTAGTACAGTGCTCTTTACACAGTAAGTGCTCAATAAATATGATTGAATGAATGAATGAATGCGCCAGGTACTGTACTAAGCATTGGGGTAGATATGAGGTAATCAGGTTGGACATAGTCCCTGTCCCACATAGGGCTACTACTACTACTACTACTACTACTACTACTACTAATGATGGTATTTATTAAGTGCTTACTATGTGCCAACCACTGTTCTAAGGGCTATGGTAGATACAAGGTAATCAGGTTGTCCCACATGGGGCTCACAGTCTTAATCCTCATTTTACAGATGAGGTAACTGAGGCACTGAGAAGTTAAGTGGCTTGTCCAAGGTCACATAGCAGACAAGTGGTGGAGGCAGGATTAGAACCCATGTCTACACCCAATCCTGTACTCTTGCCACTAATGGTCCACTCCTCTTGGACAAAGCAGACCTAGGAAGTAATTCTTTCCTTTATTGTATTTGTTAAGTACTGTTCTAAGCTCTGGGGTAGCCACAAGTTAATTAGATTGGACACAGTCCCTATTTCACAAGGGGTTCATAGTGTAAGTAGGGGAGAGAACAGGTATTTGATCCCCATTTTGCAGTTGTTGCATGTAAAATTGTGCCCGTTCACTGCTCTGCATGGTCAATGAGACGCATACATGATTCGGTACATTCATTCATTCAATCGTATTTATTGAGCGCTTACTGTGTGCAGAGCACTGTACTAAGCACTTGGGAAGTACAAGTCGGCAACATATAGAGACAGTCCCTACGCAACAGTGGGCTCACAGTCTAGAAGGGGGAGACAGAGAACAAAACAAAACATATTACCAAAATAAAATAAGTAGAATAAATATGTACAAGTAAAATAGATAAATAGAGTAATAAATACGTACAAACATATATACATATATACAGGGTACATGATTAGGTAGGTCTCCAAATTTTATTCTGCAGACTCCTCAGACGCCACACCTTGGGAGGTGATCAGTGTAAGAACATGAAGACTACTTTGCAATAGCCCCCTTCCCCTCCCCACACCCCTTATATGCACATTTTAATCACTGACATGGGCATCTTTATTCTCAAATATGGCTATTTTAGGCACACTCGCAATGGTCAGCAGTAAAATCCAGCCACTATAAAGGATTCTCTAAAACTGACAGAACCTTTTCAACATTTTAAAAGTTCTGTCCCCTGTTCCTCAAAAAGGTGTTACCTCAGCTAAGGGCTACAGTTCTACTAAATGGTGGTGACTTGCCTCAGGTATGGCAGTTTCATTAAAACACTTTCCACACAGTTCATTCATTCATTCATTCATTCATTCATTCATTCATTCGTATTTATTCATTCATTCATTCAATCATATTTATTGAGCACTTACTGTGTGCAGAGCTCTGTACTAAGTGCTTGGGAAATACAAGTTGGCAACATATAGAGACGGTCCCTACCCAACAACGGGCTCACAGTCTAGAAGGGGGAGACGGACAACAAATCAAAACATATTAACAAAATAAAATAAATAGAATAAATATGTACAAGTAAAATAAATATATAAATAGAGTAATAAATATGTACAAACATATATACATATATACAGGTGTTGCGGGGAGGGGAAGGAGGTAAGGCGGTGGGGATGGGGAGGGGGAGGAGGGGGAGAGGGAGGAGGGGGCTCAGTTGAGGAAACCGAAGCACAGAAAAGTTAAGTAACTGTCCAAGATCACACAGCAGACAAGTGACAGAAGTGGGATTAGAATGCAGAATCTCTGACTCGCTGACCTGTTCTCTTTCCACAAGGCCACACTTCTTCCTATCTCCACTGCCAGTGCTGTCATCACAACCACCATCATCACCATAATCACCATGGAAAGAGCAGAAATCTGGGAGTCAGGAAACTGGAGTTCTAATCTCTGCTCTACCCCATCCCACCTATGCAGCCTCAAATAAAATATTTGACCTCTCTGAGCCTCATTTTCCCATCCGTAAAATAGGAAGAATAAAACCACCAACTCACAGGGAGGTCGTGAATACAGTGCACAGTGTGATGATTGATGTGAAAGTCCTTGGAAAAATGAAAGTGTTGTACAAATTCACTATTATGACTGCAGAAACAGATCCTAATTAAGTCTGAGGAGGCAGATTGGATGTGTTTATATTTTAAAGCAGAATGCCACCTTAGCTAGTGGTGTAAATAAAGAAAAGGCTGTCCCTCGGCCATTTGAAACCATATCACCCAGCATAATGTTGTTAGTGATGCTTTTCTAAGCAAGATTTGCAAATGAGAAATAAAAGCAAACAGAGCTGTAATTAAATGAACACAAAGTTTATTGACCTAAACTCTGTATTTTAGGAAATCAGATAAGGACAATAGGAAATTAGTTGAGATTGTAGACATGGGGAAGAGAAAGACTTCTAGTTTATAGGGCTCAGAACTTTTTTCTTCACCAAGTGCAAAGGCAGTTTTAGGTAATTTTGGAAATTGGAGGATAAGGTAGTTCATTCATCTTTTCTATGCCACATAAATCACTTTACTGACTGATTTGAGCAAGGGAAAAAAATAGAGTAGGTTTATAAGTTCCGGAGACTTCTGGGCTTCTATGTTCCCAGAGGCATCCCCCTTAGCAAACCCCCAGATCAAGGGGTGGGTTAGGTGTGGAGATGTGGATGCTTTCAGCGAGGGGCATCTTTTTGGTTTGTTCCTGAGACCGTTGTTGGGTAGGGACTGTCTCTATATGTTGCCGACTTGTACTTCCTAAGCGCTTAGTACGGTGCTCTGCACACAGTAAGCACTCAATAAATACAATTGAATGAATGAATGGTTCAATCAAACAATGATATTTATTGAGCACTTTCTATGTACAGAGCACTATACTAAGGGCTTGGGTGAGTACAATCCAACAGATTCGGTGGGCTTGCTGCCTGCCTTATTCAGGCCACTTCCACATATCTGCCATATGTCTGCTGTGTGCCTTGGGCAAGTCATTTAACTTCTCTGGGCCTCAGTTACCTCAACTGTAAAATGGGGATTAAATCCTACTTCTGCCCACTTAGACTGTGAGCCCCATTTAATAATAATAATATTAATAATAATGGCATTTATTAAGCACTTACTATGTGCAAAGCACTGTTCTAAGTGCTGGGGATGTTACAAGGTGATCAGGTTGTCCCACCTGGGGCTCACAGTCTCAATCCCCATTTTACAGATGAGGGAACTGAGGCACAGAGAAGTTAAGTGACTTGCCCAAAGTCACACAGCTGACAATTGGTGGAGCCGGGGTTTGAACCTATGACCTCTGACTCCAAAGTCCGGGCTTTTCTCCACTGAGTCACGCTGCTTGTGTCCATCCTGACTAACTTGTACCTACCCCAGTGCTTAGAACAGTAAGCACCTAACAGGTACCATAATTACTTTTATTCAGGCTTCCTCTGCCCCGAGGGTCACCTTCAAGCACAAACTCACACCAGACTGCTCAGAGTGGGCTGTGTTCAACTGCACACTCTGTACCTCCGAGGAGATTCTAGAGATTCTAGCCCATGACACCATCACCGACACACCAGCTCCACTTCAGCACCCTCCCTGGTAGACTTTCTCTCCAATGGGAACAGTTAGGACAGTTATGTTGCCAACTTGTACTTCCCAAGTGCTTAGTACAGTGCTCTGCACACAGTAAGCGTTCAATAAATATGATTGAATGAATTAGGGGAGCTTGCTCAGATCCAGGAAATGTCCGGCACCCACCTCCAGGGTTCCTTTCAAATAAAACCCCTCTCTCTCCTTTTCCTGCCTATTCAGCCCACTAGGGAAGGGGCTAGTCAACACTAGGGGCTAACAGGAAATGTGTGTGCTTATTGTTGCATTTTACTCCCCCGAGAGATTAGTACAGTGCCCTCCGCACAATAAGCACTCAATAAATAAGACTGACTGACTGACTCCCAACTTTCTCACCCCTGTCAATGAATCCACCACAGTTCCTGTCCCAGCAGCTGGCAATCTTGGTATTATCGTGAGGCAGCATGGCCTTGTGGAAGCATGAGTCTGAGAGTCAGAGGACTTGGGTTCTAATCCTGGCTCTGCCACTTGTCTGCTGTGTGATTTGGGGCAAGCCACTTCACTTCTCTGGGCCTCAGTTCCCTCATATGCAAAATGGGGATTTGATATCTGTTCTACCTCCTGCTTAGTCTGTGATCCCCATGTGGGACCTGATTAGCATGTATCTACCCCAATGCTTAATACAGTGGCCGGCACAGAGTAAGCACTTTAAAAATACCACAATAATAATAATGATGGTATTTGTTAAGCGCTTACTATGTGCCAAGTACTGTTCTAAGCACTGGAGTAGATACATGGTAATCAGGTTGGCCCACGTAGGGATCACAGTCTTAACCCCCATTTTACAGATGAGGTAACTGAAGCACAGAGAAGTTAATCAGCTTGCCCAATGTCATACAGCGACAAGTGGTGCGTGGCTCAGTGGAAAAAGCATGGGCTTTGGAGTCAGAGTTCATGGGTTCAAATCCCGGCTCTGCCACATGTCTGCTGTGTGGCCTTGGGCAAGTCACTTAACTTCTCTGAGCCTCAGTTACCTCATCTGCAAAATGGGGATTAAGACTGTGAGTCCTACGTGGGACAACTTGATCATCTTGTATCCCCCCAGCGCTTAGAACAGTGCTTTGCACATAGTAAGTGCTTCAATGCTATAAAAAAAAGTGGTGGAGCAGGATTAGAACCCACATCCTCTGACTCCCAAGTCATGCTCTTTCCACTAAGCCACACTGCTTCTCTAACAGTCATTGCCTTGAACTCCTCTCTTCTCCTTTCCACATCCAGTATGAATCTAAATCTTTATGCCCTTTCCTCTTCAGTAATTTCCGGAACTATCCCTTCCTCTCCATTCTTATATCTAACACCCTGCCTTCATCATCTCCAGTATGGATTCAATCAATCAATCAATCATATTAATTGAGCACTGACTATGTGCAGAGCACTAAACTAAGTGCTTGGGAGAGTACAACAGAGTTGAGAGACATATTCCCTGCCCACAACAAGCTTACAGTCTAAAGGGAGAGACAGACGTTAATATAAATTAATTACAGATATGGACATAAGTACTGTGGAACTGAGGGATGGGTGAATAAAGGGAGCAAATCCAAGTGCAAGGATGATGTGGAAGGGAATGGGAGAAGAGGAAAAAAGTGGGGCTGAGTCAGGGAAGGCCTCTTGGAGGAGATGTGCTTTCAATGAGGCTTTGAAGATGGGGAGAGTGATCATCTGTTGGGTAGGAAGAGGGAGGGCAATTCAGGCCAGAGACAGGATGTGGTCAGGATGTTGGCTGTAAGATAGATGGGATCGAGGTACAGTGACTAGGTTGGCATTAGAGGAGTGAAGTGTGTGGGCTGGATTTTAGCAGGAAAGCATTGAGGTAAGGTAGGAGAGGGCAAGATGATAGAGTGCTTTAAAGCTGATGAAAAGGAATTTCTGTTTGATGTGATTACTGGACTTGGATTACCGCATCACCATCCTCAATGGCTCCCTGCCCCCAGCCTCTTTTCTCTTTTGTCTATCCTACATCACATGGTTCCTCAGAAAACTCCAATATCTATCCACTTCTTCCCACCTCATTCAGAAACTCCTGATGACTGAATTCAAGGGCCTCAATCAGCTCTCTCCTGTTTTTATTTATCCACTCTTCATTCACCACTCTGCACCTTGAACTTTGCTCTGCATCCAAGCCAACCTCTTTACCTTATCTCACTCCCGACTCTCGCATGCCGAGCTCTTTGGTCATGCCCTTCCTGTAGCCTGAAACTCCCTCCCTGCCAGACCATCAACCTAGAAAGCCACCTTCCCCAAGAGGCTCTCCCCAGTTAATCCTCACCAGCCTGGTCATGCCTACCCATCACCTTCCTTATTGATGTGTTTATTCTCTCTAGTTATTTATTTTTATTTTCTCCCTAGTTATACCTATGTTTCCCATCTTGTTCCCAGTGCATGAATGCATGTATGCCTACCTGTGTCTCCCATTATATTATAAGCTCTTGGAGGGCAGAGAGCAGGTCCATGTGTCCAAAATGCCTAGTCATTGTCCTGCAGACAGTTAGTGTTCAGTAAATGCTCATGAATGAATGAATGAATGAATGAATGAGGATAGGTCTTAGAGGTGGTAGCAATCACAGCAAGATATGTAACTTCCTGTAGAGTGTAAGCTCGTTGTGAGCAGGGAACCCATCTATAACATACTAAGTGCTTAACAAATACCATAAAAAACTCTGTTATATTGTACTCTCCCAAGTATTTAGAACAGTACTCTGCATTCAGTAAGCACTCAGTAAATAGCATTGATTGACTGATTCTGCTTCCATACACCTGCATGTCCTGCCTCCCATCCTTAATAATAATATTAATAATAATGGCATTTATTAAGCGCTTACTATGTGCAAAGCACTGTTCTAAGCACTGGGGAGGTTACAAGGTGATCAGGTTGTCCCCCTGGGGGCTCACAGTCTTCATCCCCATTTTACAGATGAGGTACCTGAGACACAGGGAAGTTAAGTGACTTGCCCAAAGTCACACAGCTGGCAATTGGCAGAGCCGGGATTTGAACTTATGACCTCTGACTCCACAGCCTGTGCTCTTTCCATTGAGCCATGCTGCTTCTTAAGAACCACAGACCTTTAGGCCTCTTCCCTAATAATAATAATAATAATAATAATAATAATAATAATAATAATAGTAATAATAATAATAATAGAAACATTGATCAGGTGCTTGCTATGTGTCACCCACTGTTCTAAGCACTGGGGTGGAAACAAATTAAACAGGTTGGACACAATCTCTGTCCCACATGAGGCTCACAGTCTAGGTGATGATGATGATGATGATGGTATTTGTTAAGCGTTTACAATGTGCCAAGCACTGTTCTAAGCGCTGGGGTAGATACAAGGTAATCAGGTTGTCCCATGTGGGGCTCACAGTCTTAAGCCCCATTTTACAGATGAGGGAACTGAGGTACAGAGAAGTTAAGTGACTTGCCCAAGGTCACACAGCAGAGAAGTGGCAGAGCTGGGATGGAGTGGGAACAGGTATTTAATCCCCATTTTACAGTTGAGGAAACTGAGGCACAGAGAAGGTAATTGACTGCCCAAGGTCACACACCAGACATGAGGTGGAGCCTGAATTAGAACCCAGGTCCTTTGACTCCCAGGCCTGTGCTCTTTGTGCTAGGCCATGCTGTTCTGGAGATATGGAGATATACTTCTCCATATCTCATATTTCACAAATGCTTCAAAGATAGAGATGCTCACAAAAGGGAGTGCTCTCTGCTTGGAATCCTGCTCTTTAATCCTCATCATTAGGGACCAAGAGAAGCAGCTACCACTGGCGGCAGGATCAGAATTAAATCACTATCATCATCACCTTGTAATTCCCAAGCGCTTAGTACAGTGCTCTGCACACAGTAAGTGCTCAATAAATACAATTGAATGAATGAATCACCTTCATCCCCACTATCATCAACACTACTTTTAACATCACCATCATGCCTACCATCGTTAGCAGGATCGACTAACTGCCCAAGACATACAGAACTCTGTGCTGAGTGCTAAATGTCTCACTGAGTCAGAGAGGAAACAGCTCACTCACACTGATGGGAGTGTTAGGGTTGAGCCAGGTATGGCCCTCATGGTTACAAACTCGTTCATTTATTCAATTGCATTTGAGTGCTAACTGAGTGCAGAGCACTGAACTAAGCTCTTGGGAGAGTACAATATAGCAATAAACAAACAACCTGATTAGCTTGTATCCACCCCAGAGCATAGTACAGTGCCCCCGGGCACATAGTAAGTGCTTAACAAATACCATTAACAACAACAACAATGGATAGAACCCTGGTGATTAGGAAATCAATCAATCAATCAATCAATCATATTTATTGAGCGCTTACTGTGTGCAGAGCACTGTACTAAGCGCTTGGGAAGTACAAGTTGGCAACATATAGAGACAGTCCCTACCCAACAGTGGGCTCACAGTCTAAAAATAAGGAGGTACATGCATTTGGATAGGTACCCTAGCTCTTGGGCACTTGATATTATTCAATCCTCAGCCACACAGCACGTAGGTACCTAACTATAATTAATTTATTCTTATTTTGTCTCTTTCCCTCTTGGTGGTATACTCTTGGTGGGCAGTGAACAGGTCTACCAACTCTGTTGTATTGTACTCTTCCAAGTGCTTCGTACAGTGCTCTGCACACAGTAAGCAATCAATAAATAGCTTGTTTGATTGATTGATTGATTGAGGCATTTCTCTTCCCCTTCCCCATGCCTTCAGCTAAGCATCCCTTACCAGATTCACAATGCTGGGCCACCTAGAGTTGAATAATAACAACAATGACAATAGTGTTAAGAGATTAACAATGCCAAAAGCATTGACAATAATAATTATAGTGATAATAATAATAACCTTTCAGTGAAACAATAGCTTAAAAAAGATAATAATAATGATGGCATTTATTAAGTGCTTACTATGTGCAAAGCACTGTACTAAGCGCTGGGAAGATTACAAGGAGATCAGGTTGTCCCACGGGGGGCTCACAGTCTTAACCCCCATTTTACAGATGAGGAAACTGAGGCCCAGAGAAGTGAAGTGACTTGCCCAAAGTCACACAGCTGACAATTGGCAGAGTCAGGATTTGAACCCATGATCCCTGACTCCAAAGCCCGGGCTCTTTCCACTGAGCCACTCTGCTTCTCAAAAAGATGTTAGCTCCCTTGCAACCTAATTACCTCCGGGATCTCAGACCCCCAACTAGCATTTCAAACAAATTTGTCTTCGCATAACAGCAAACATTCCAGTGATGCACCATTTAACGGTGAAATTTACATTGACTTGGAGCCACCTGCCATTGAATTGTAAAGAATTTTTTTGTAATAGTCTTTACAGTTCCTAAGGGACGTTTTGGCAAGAGTTTTTAGGACAATGCAGAACCAAATAGAATGCTTTGGTTCAGATCATCTCTGTGGAGGGCAAGGACTATTTCATTATCCTCAGTAGTTCTATCTGTCTATCCCATGTCTATCCCATGAGATTTTTCTTATTTCCTGGATGAATGCAAAAAGAGATCAAAGTTGAATTGCTTGAAATAAATGGTTGCTTGGAAATTCAGTTCATGCATAGTAGGTTTATGCATCTAGAAAATTTGCTCAAGATAAAAAGGTTAGATGCCACTAGATATTATTATTAGTAATAACTTTAATAATAACAACGAGAAGAATAACAATATTTACTGAGTGCCAACTATGTGTCAAACACTGTTCTAAGCTCTGGGGCAGGTACAACAAGATTGGACACAGTCTCTGTCCCACATGGGACTCACAATTTAAGTAGGAGGGAGGACAGATTTTCTATTTCCATTCATTCAGTCGTATTTATTGAGCACTTACTGTGTGCAGAGCACTGTACTAAGCGCTTGGGAAGTACAAGTTGGCAACATATAGAGATGGTCCCTACCCAACAGTGGGCTACCCAAGTCCCTACCCAAGTCTAGAAGGGGGAGACAGAGAACAAAACAAAACATATTAACAAGATAAAATAAATAGAATAAATATGTACAAATAAAATAGAGTAATAAATACATACAAACATATATACATATATACAGGTGCTGTGGGGAGGGGAAGGAGGTAAGGCGGGGGATGGTGAGGGGGACAAGGGGGAGAGGAAGAAGGGGGCTCAGTCTGGGAAGGCCTCCTGGAGGAGGTGAGCTCTCAGTAGGGCCTTGAAGGGAGGAAGAGAGCTAGCTTGGAGGATGTGTGGAGGGAGGGCATTCCAGGCCCGGGGGATGACGTGGGCCGGGAGTCGACGGCAGGACAGGCAAGAATGAGCCGCGGTGAGGAGATTAGTAGCAGAGAAACGGAGGGTGCGGGCTGGGCTGTAGAAGGAGAGAAGGGAGGTAAGGTAGGAGGGGGCGAGGTGATGGACAGCCTTGAAGCCCAGGGTGAGGAGTTTCTGCCTGATGCGCAGATTGATTGGTAGCCACTGGAGATTTTTGAGGAGGGGAGTAACATGCCCAGAGCATTTCTGTACAAAGACAATCCGGGCAGCAGCGTGAAGTATGGATTGAAGAGGGGAGAGACAGGAGGATGGGAGATCAGAGAGAAGGCTGATACAGTAATCCAGACGGGATAGGATGAGAGCTTGAATGAGCAGGGTAGCGGTTTGGATGGAGAGGAAAGGGCGGATCTTGGCAATGTTGCGAAGGTGAGACTGGCAGGTTTTGGTGATGGCTTGGATGTGTGGGGTGAACGAGAGAGTGGAGTGGATGATGACACCCAAGTTGCGGGCTTGTGAGACGGGAAGGATGGTAGTGCCGTCAACAGTGATGGGAAAGTCAGGGAGAGGGCAGGGTTTGGGAGCGAAGACAAGGAGTTCAGTCCTTCCATTAGATAGACAGTCGACTTTACATTCATTCATTCAATCGTATTTATTGAGCGCTTACTGTGTGCAGCACATTGTACTAAGTGCTTGGGAAGTACAAGTTGGCAACATATAGAGATGGTCCCTACCCAACAGCGGGCTCACAGTCTAGAAGAACTGTACATTGTATCTTACTTTGGTACCTTAGATTGAAAGCTTCTTGAGGGCAAGGAATCTGTCTATTTCTTCTGCACTTTCACTATTTAGTACTGCATTTTCACTGAATACACTATTGAATCAATCAATCAGTCAATCAGTGTTATTCAGTGAGTGCTTGCTGTGTGTAGAGCACTGTATTAAGCACATGGTGGAGTACGGTAGAGGAATGAATGAATGAAAGAAAGAAAGTCAGCAAGTCTGAAGAAGCAGTGTGGCTCAGTGTAAAGAGCCCGGGCTTGGGAGTCAGAGGTTGTGGGTTCTAATCCCACTCTGCCACTTGTCAGCTGTGTGACTTTGGGCAAGTCACTTAACTTCTCTGTGCCTCAGTTCCCTCATCTGTAAAATGGGGATGAAGACTGTCTGTGAGCCCCATGTGGGACAACTTGATGATCTTGTATCTCCCCTAGCATTTAGAACAGTGTTTGGCACATAGTAAACACTCAACAAATGTCATTATTATTATTATTATTATAATCCTCCACAATGGCCATTTATGCTAACTTTCCTGACACCGAAGTACGAGGTACTCATTACCCCTTGAGACCCAATTATACACAATCTTGATACTCTATTACTTCCTCCTTGTTATGCTGTTGAGATGTGTCCAACCCATAGTCAGTCAGTCAGGTGTATTTATTGAGCTGAATTGTACTTTCCAAGTTCATCGTATAGTGCTCTGCACCGAGTAAGCACTCAATAAATACAATTGAATGAATGAATATTATTATTATTATTATTATTATTATTTATTCTATTTATTTTATTTTGTTAATATGTTTTGTATGGTTCTCTGTCTCCCCCTTCTAGACTGCGAGCCCACTGTTGGGTAGGGACCGTCTCTATATGTTGCCAATTTGTCCTTCCCAAGCGCTTAGTACAGTGCTCTGCACACAGTAAGCACTAAATAAATACTATTGAATGAATGAATGAATGAATGAATGAATGAATAAAGGCAACCCTACGGCTTGGTACTGTGGCTAGGAATGCTTTAGCCAACACCAGCAGAAGAGGAAGAAGAAGCCCTGCAGTTTGCTCCCAGGGACAGTGCACTGAGACATTCTGTTCTGCAGCCACAGGCTGCAACCCTCCCTTGCAGGATGGCTGACAAACTATGTTTTCTCAACACAATCTGGCATTACTGTTGTTGGCAAAGCAAGTCAGGTGGTAGAAAAGCTTGTGGTCTAGAGGATAAACATGAGCCTGGAAGTCAGAAGGACCTGGGTTCTAATCCCAGCTCTGCCCTTTGTATGCTGTGTGACCTTGGTCTGGTCACTTGACTTCACTATGCCTCATTAATCTCATCTGTAAAGATTAAGACTGTGAGCCCCATTTGGGAAAGGGATTGCTTCCAACCTGATTAGCTTGTATCTACCCCAGCGCTTAGTACAGTGCCTGGCACACAAATAAGCGCTTCACAAATACCATTAAAAAGAAAAGATGCTGGTCTTACTGGTGGCAGGTTATCCCTAGTCAATCGATCACTACTCTTTATTGAGCACCCACTCTGTGCAGAGCACTCTACTGAGTACTCTCAGCCTCCTCCTTCCTCTCCCAATGAAAGTTATATGCAAATAGACAGTCCAAAAGTTTGGATGTTCATATACCAAAGAGGTAGCTTCCCCTTGGAAGACCAAACAGCCTTTTTTAAAGTTCGCCAGGAGGGTTCATTCATTCATTCATTCAATTGTATTTATTTATTGAGTGCTTATTGTGTGCAGAGCACTGAACTAAGTGCTTGGGAAGTACAAGCTGGCAACATATAGAGATAGTCCCTACCCAAGAAGGAGCTCACAGTCTAGAAGGGGGAGACAGACAACAAAACAAAACATGTGGACAGGTGTCAAGTCATCAGAACAAATAGAATGAAAGCTAAATGCACATCATTAACAAAAGAATAGTAAATATATACAAGTAAAATAATATAGTAATAAATCTGTACAAACATATATACAGGTGCTGTGAGGAGAGGAAAAAGGGGGCTCAGGCTGGGAAGGCCTCTTGGAGGAGGTGATCTCTCAGTAGGACTTTGAAGGGAGGATGAGAGGTACCTTGGCGGATGTGTGGAGGGAGGGTATTCTAGGCCAGAGGGAGGACGTGGACTGGGGGATCAATGGCGGGACAGTTAACTGAGTTAACTTAGTTAACCTGTATCTAGCCCGGAGTTTAGAACAGTGCTTTACAGTTAGTAAAGCCTTAACAAATACCATAAACAAAAAAAGAAGGGGAGAATAAGAGGGAGGAGAGGAAAGAAAGGGAAGAAGAAGAGAAGATAGATAAACACATCACTGGCACCATGGGTAGAACACGGGCCTCGAAGTCAGGTCAGGAGTTCTAATCCAGTCCCACCACTTGTCTGCTGTGTTATCTTGGGTCACTTCACTTCTCTGTGCCTCAGTTACCTCACCTGTAAAATGGGGATTTAGACTGTGAGCCCCATGTGGGACAGGGACTGTGTTCAACCCAATTTCCTTGTATCCACTCCAGGGCTTAGTACAGTGCCTGGCTTAGTTCAGTGCCTGGCACATAGGAAGCTCTTAACAAATTCCACTGTTACTATTAATAAATACTTTTCAATTGATTCAGAGAAAGTTTGTACTTCCAAGTCCAATTTCTTAAGGATTTTACACATGTTTAATAGTCAGCCACACCATCATTCTTATATACATGTTAGTCTTGTCTTGCTAGACTCATTGTATAGATAGTAGGACTCAAATAACCAAAGAACCTAACCAGATGCACCCTGAAGGTCTAAGGCAAAGCTGCAAGCATTCATTCGCTCAATTGGATTTATTGAGGGCTTACAGTACTAAGCACTTAGAAGAGTACGATACAACAATAGACACATTCCCTGCCCACAAAGAGCTTACAGTCTAAAGGTGGGGAGACAGACAGTAATATAAATAAATAAATTACAGTTCAGAGCTGTCAGCCCAGCTCTGTGCTTGAACCACTCTCCTAGTGATGCCAACAAACAACCCTTCAGTTGTTGGGGATGCTGAAAATCACAAAACAGTGCAGTTAATATGACATTCCAAATTAACCACAACAACAGCAACAACCATCAACAACAAAATGGAATGGCTCACATTTTGCAAGAATTGCTTTTCAGTTGTTTTGGGGGTTTTTTATCTGAATATGAAACACAAAAATCCCCAGTTCGCTGGGTGGGCGTATGGCTGGTTATCTGGGCAGCAAGCCCAGTCTGGCTTGATTTCTATTTATTAGTATGCCCTGAATCCCAGACTGTTTGGAGATGGGGGCCTGTTATACTGTCATTATTGTAAGTAGCCCAGTAAAGTTGCACACGGAAATAGAGTAGGAGAGATGCTGCTACACAACAGGCATTTCCCAGATCAACAGACACCGGACAGGGGGAAAATGTGAAGGGTATAGACAAAGAAGTATCATGGGCTAGGAGATAGAGCATGAGCCCGGGAGTCAGAAGGCCATGAGTTCCAATCCCAGCTCTACCACTTGTCTGCTGTGTGGCCTTAGGCAAGTCACTTCATGTCTCTGTGCCTCAGTTACCTCATCTCTAAAATGGGGATTAGGACTGGAAGCCCTCTGCAGAATAGGGACTGTGTCCAACCCGATCTACTTGTATCCACCCCAGTGCTTAGTATAATGGCTGGCACATAGTGAGCAATTAACAAATACCATAATTATTTTTATTATTATTATTATATACAGGGCTAGGGAGGTGGAACTGCACACACACATACACACACACTGCTAGGGATGGGAAACACAGATACACAAATGAATCTGCAATTTTTTGTGGAATTTGTTAAAGCATTTATTATAAAAATGATGGTATTTGTTAAGTGCTTACTATGTGCCAAGCACTGTTCTAAGTGCTGGGATAGATACAAGGTTATGAGGTTGTCCCATGTGGGGCTCACAGTCTTAATCATCATTTTACAGATGAGGTAACTGAGGCACAGAGAATAATAATAATAATAATGGTGGCATTTGTTAAGCACTTACTATGTGCAAAGCACTGTTCTAAGCGCTGGGGGGGATACAAGGTGATCAGGTTGTCCCACTTAGGGCTCACAGTCTTAATCCCTATTTTGCAGATGAGGTAACTGAGGCACAGAGAAGTTAAGTGGCTTGCCCAAAGTCACACAGCTGACAAGTGGCAGAGCTGGGATTCAAATTCATGACCTCTGACTCCCAAGCCCGCGCTCTTTTCACTGAGCCACGCTGCTTCCCCAACTTCCCCAGAGAAGTTAAGTGACTTGCCCAAAGTCACACAGCTGACAAGTGGAGAAGCTAGGATTAGACCCTATGTCCTCTGACTTCCAAGCCCGGGCTCTTTCCACTAAACCACGCTGTTTCTCTACTATGTGCCAGACACTGCACTAAGCATTGGGGCAGATACAAGTTGATCTTGTCCCACATAGGGTTCACAGTCCCACATAGGGTTCACAGTCTTAATTCCCATTTTACCGATGAGGTAACTGAGACACAGTGAAGTTAAGTGACTTACCCAAAGTTACACAGCAGACAAAGACAAAGTTCGAGTTAGTACCCAGGTCCTTCTGCCCTCAGGCCTGTGCTCTAGCCACTAGGCAACACTAGGCAAGTGCTGGAATATGTACAAGATAATCAATTTACATACAGTCCCTGTTCCTCAAGGGGCTCCTCAAGGGGCTCACAGCTTGTCTCTCCCTTCTAGAATGTGAGCCCACTTTAGGGTAGGGACCGTCTCTATATGTTGCCAACTTGTACTTCCCAAGCGCTTAGTACAGTGCTCCGCACACAGTAAGCGCTCAATAAATACGATTGATTGATTAAGTAGTTTTGACTCCTAGTTTACAGATGAGTAAACTGAGGCACAGAGAAGTTAGGTGACTTGCCCAAGGTCCCACGGCAGACAAGCTCTGCCACTGACTTGCTATGTCAAGTCCTCTCTATGCCTCAGTGTGTTGTTTTCACCACCTGTTAGACTGTGAGCATCCTGTTGGTCAGGGGTTGCATCTGATCAATTATTTTCTGCTGTATCCACCCCAGTACTTAGCACAGGGCTCTGCACATGGTAAATGCTTACTAAAAACTTAGCCTTGAAGTCCCACGCGGCACAGAAATGTGTCCGACCTGATTAACTTGTATCTATCTCTCAGCACTTAGAACTGTGTTTGTCACACAGTAAGCGTTTAAAAAAAAAATGAGCAGCATGGCTTAGTGGCTAGAGCATGGGCCCGGGAGTCAGAAAGTCATGGGTTCTAATTCCGGCTCTTCCACTTGTCTGCTGTGTGGCCTTGGGGAAGTCACTTCCTCTGGGCCTCGTTTACCTCATCTGTAAAATGGGGATGAAGACTATGAGCCCTATGCAGGACAGGGACTATGTCCAACCCAGTTTGTTCAGTGCTCAGTAAAGTGCCTGGCATATAGTAAGTGCTTAACAAATACCATAATTATTATTAATAATAGCTACTTCTCTGTGCCTCAGTTACCTCATCTGTAAAATGGGGATTAAGACTGTGAGCCCCCTGTGGGACAACCTGATCACCTTGTCACCCCCGCCCCCGGTGCTTAGAACAGTGCTTTGCACATAGTAAGCGCTTAGTAAATGCCCTCATTATTATTATCATTATTATTAAATACTATTAAAAAAACCCATAAGGCTGGCATCTGGACACCATCCTGAACACATCTAGAACGGCAGAAGTAAAACATGTCCCATGTTGCAGCTCTGTTGGCATTACCTCCGGACAAGATGGGGACTCCCGGCCCCCTTTCAGCAGCTCCCCTCAGGCCGGGAGCAGGGACTGGGCCTAAAGAAGCAAGGTTGAAGTAATTGTGTGGCTTCCATAGGTGCTTAAATGACCTCAAAATGTGCCCTGTGAGTTGTGAACTCCCAACAAATGATGGACACCAACACAGGGCCTAGCAGGTTCTTTCTTGGGAGACTCTAACCCAGTTTGGTTTTCTTGTACCAAGCACTTAGCCCTGGGCTCTATACCCAATGAAAACTCCATAAATACTAAAGCTTGATTGATGGATTGATTCAGGTAAGGAACAAAGTGAGTTTATAGAGGTCTCAACTTGACCTCTAATGGAAATTCCCCACTAAGCCTCTCCCTTCCCAGTCAAAGCACCCCCTTCAGCCAATACACAATGCTGCCTATTACTGCGCATGTTCCATTCACACACATGTGCCTGGAACATAATAATAATAATAATAATGATGGTAACGTTAAGCGCTTACTATGTGCAAAGCACTGTTTTAAGCACTGGACATGTCCTGTTGACCTGCTGATTTCTACACATGCAGTCTGTAGACCACTTTAATCCCCACCAACACTGGGCGCTTCCATGTAGGAAGATTGACTTTTTGAAGAATTGCACTGTGAATACTTTGGTCATATTTATCTGGACCTGCTGTATTCTCTATTGTACCTTAGGTGCTGTTCGTGAATGGTTTCTTCCATATGCTGGGGGTTTGGGCCCTCTCTTTCTAATTCTTCCCCAACAAATCATAAGTCAGCTTACATTGGAAGAAGACACCTTTCACTAATTTTGTCACAATTCAAAATGGTAGTGCCGAAAAGCATTAGATTAAGCTGACACAGACAGGGTCATTTTCTTTGCATTTGCAGGTCTGCCTACTAGTTAAGCAGGAAATGAGTTCAGTGGATAGTTGCTGTCTGGGATGAGTGAAGGGTTTTTTTTTTTAAGCCCTAACTTGTTAAGTTCTAACTCTGTGTCTAAATGACACAGAATCTAAATGACTCTGTGTCAACCACTATTCTAAACGCTGGGCTACATGGAAGTTAATCAGGCCAGATACAGTTCCATAATGGCTTAACACATGGGGCTCACAGGCCAAGCAGGAGGGAGAAGCGGTACTGAATTCCCATTTTGCAATTATGGAAACTGAGACACAGAGAAGTAAAGTGACTTTCCCCAGGGCACACGGCAGGCGAGAGGCTGAGCTGGAATTAGAATCAAAGTCCATAGGCTCCCAGGCCTGTGCTTTATCCAGTAGGGCACGTGTCCGTTGCCTGCCACTCCACCGGCTGCTGCAGTACTTGCGATCTGAATCCAGGCTTCTTTGGTTCTGGGAGTGCTCTGAGCACACTGGAGTGGTTGGGAAGTATGTGTGTCAGGCTGAGGGGGAGGAGGGGGCTGGAGGGGGGAGAGGATCTGTGTATTTCCAGTGTCCAGCAAAATTACTTGGAAAAAACATCTGCCACCCGCACACAACCTCAGGCTGCAGCAGTAGGTGCCTGCGAAAGAAAAGAGAAGCACTGAAAGCTCTGATCCCATAAAATCCGTCATGTTTCATTGCCAGTGGCACAGTAAAAAGGCACTAGGTATTCATTAAGTGCTAAACCCACTTTTGTTTAATAAAAAGCAGACTCAGAAATCATTTAAAATCAAACAGATGAATTACACAGCGTCTCTACTGCCTCAGTGCAACAATTTCAAGCTAAAGCCCAGTCATCCTGCTCTTCCCCACAGGCCTGGTAGGTGTCATTATTGCTTAGCAGAACACTGGGTAGCAATAGGCATTCAGAATTACAATGGGTACATGAAACGCATCAGTAAAAAGCAATCGAGATAGCCAAAGCCTTGGCCCTTTCTGAATGAAATTATAGTCAAGGGGAGCAAAAAGTGACATTACACATGAGGAACACGAAGAACTGAAATATCTGATTTTCAAACCTAAATTTCAAAAGATAACAGTTTAAACTGGGTACAAGTTTATCAGAGAATCTTGCAACTATTTAAGGCAATCCTAAAAGGGTCCAGGCAGTTCCCAGTGGGATGGCTCTTTTTAAGAAGTAAACAGATGACCCATTCCTAACCATGAAGATGGAAGTCCAGTAGGGCAGCCAGTTTGTCCAAGAATCTCAGTCCCCCTGTCAGAGATAGAGTTCTGGGCTGAGTGGGCCATGGGCTTAATCCAGGAATAACATCGCAGGGTTTTAAGGTTTGAAAAGAGCCAGTGATGCCCTCTAGATCATAAATTCACTGTGGGGCTTAGTACAGTGCCCTGCACACAGTAAGCACTCAGTAAATACGATTGAATGAATGAATGAATGGGGCAAGGAATGTGTCTGTTTATTTTTGCATTGTACTCTCCCAAGTGCTTAGTACAGTGCTCTGCATGCAGTAAGTGCTCAATTCATTCATTCATTCAATCATATTTATTGAGCACTTGCTGTGTGCAGAGCACTGTACTAAGCGCTTGGGAAGTACAAGTTGGCAACATATAGAGACGGTCCCTACCCAACAACGGGCACACAGTCTAGAAGACTGATTGACTGAGTGACTGAGTGACTGACTCCAGCATGGCTTAGTGGAAAGAGCATGGGCTTGGAAGGCAGAGGTCATGGATTCTAATTCTGCCTCAGCCATTTGTCAGCTGTGTGACTTTGGGCAAGTCACTTAACTTCTCTGTGCTTCAGTTACCTCATCTGTAAAATGGGGATTAAGACTGTGAGCCCCACGTGGGACAACGTGATCACCTTGTATCCCCCCAGTGCTTAGAACAGTGCTTTGCACATAGTAAGCGCTTAACAAACACCATTATTATTATTATTATTATTGTAACCTCATCTGTAAAATGGGGATGAAACTTGTGAGCCCCACGTGGGACAACCTGATTACTTTGTATCTACCCCAGTGATTAGAAGAGAAAGCACATAGAAAGCGCTTAGCAAATACCGTTATCATTATTATTATTAAATTTCATTGTGGGATCTTCGAAAACCATTTGTGGTGTGTGTCGGGGGGATGGGGAGGGAGAAAGAAGACAGCAGGGTGCAGGGGGTCAATGGAGGAAAGATGCAGATAGTACATGTTTTCAAATTTAGAATTTGTTAATGAAGGAAAATTGGCCTTCCACTAGGATTGAAAAGGTTTCATAGCATCATCATAGTAGTAGTGGCATTTATTAAGGACTCACTATGGACTCAGCACTGGGGTCTTGTCTTGCCTTATGCCATCGAGTCATTTCCGACCCATAGCAACACCATGGGCACATCTCTCCCAGAACGCCCAGCTCTCCATCTACAATCATTCTGGTAGTGTATCCACAGAGTTTTCTTGGTAAAAATACAGAAGTGGTTTATCATTGCCGCCTTTCGCACAGTAAACGTGAGTCTCTGCCCTCGACTCTTTCCTATGCCGCTGCTGCCCAGCACAGATGAGGTTTGACTTGTAGCAGATTGCCTTCCACTCAATAGACACTGGCCAAGCAGGAATGGAATGGACAGGCATCTGCTTGGCTCTCTCTCTCATAGCTGAGGCTGGTAAAGTACTGGAAACTCTCCAAGTGTGACCCTGAGAGGAGCAGCACTGGGGTAGATACAAAATAATAAGAGATGCAATGTGGCCTAGTGGAAAAAAAAAACAGGCCTGGGAGTCAGAGGACCTGGGTTCTGATCCTGGCTCTGCCAATTGTTTGCTTTGTGACATTGGGCAAGTTACTAAACTTCTCTGTGCTCCAGTTACCTGTGTCCAACCTGATGAACTTGTATCTACCCCATTGCTTAGTACAGAGCCTGGCACATCAATCAATCAATCCATCATGTTCACCGAGTGCATACTGTGTGCAGAGCACTGTATTAAACACTTGGGAGAGTACAACACAGAGTTGGGAAACACATTCCCTGCCAACGAGTTTACACAAAAGGAGGAAATATAGTAAGTGCTTAACAAATACCATTAAAAAAAAAGATAATGACACAGTCCTCATCTAACACAGGAAGAGTATTCTATCACTATTTTACAGATGAGGAAACTGAGGCTCAGAGAAGTTAAGTGACTTTCCTAGGATAATACAGTGGTCAAGTAGCCATGCCAGAACTAGAATCTGGGTTTCTGACTTTCTTTTTCCACTAGGGCCTTGTGGTTAGGATTAAAAACAGGAGAGTGACTTCAGTTAAAGAAGTTTCCCTTAGTCCTGGGATCAATTATTTTTTATGTGGTTTTGGACTCAAATTTGCTCCTCTGTTCAAAAATGTGTGGTTTTACAGGCTCCTTTTATTCTTGTAAAAGAGTATACCAGACTAAAACTGGCTCTCGGGATCAGGCTGCGGGATGCCAGCCCCAGTCCCTAGAGGGGTCTGCAGCCTCTCTGAAGTCTTCTTCATTCCAGCTCTTGCAACTGACCAGGATCTGGCCACAGAGAACAGATCTATAATCTTGCCTTATAGCCTGAGAGCTCACTGTGATCAGGAAATCTGTCTTCCCACTCTGTTATATTGTGCTCTCCCATGCGCTTGATACAGTGCTCTGCACCTAAGAATTGCTCAATAAGCACAATTGATTAATTGACTGATTGCTCAGCAGAGACCACCATTCTCTGCTCCTACTGTGCTTTCTAGATGATCAGCTTTCTCTGGTATGTTTCTCAGAAGTGCAGCTTCCTGCCTGTTAATCAATCAATCAGTCATATTTATTGAGCACTTACAGTGTGCGCAGCACTGAACTAAGCGCTTGGAAAAGCACAACAAAACAATAAACAGACATGTTCCCTGCCCACAAGGAGCTCACAGCCTTGGGGAGGGGAGTCTGGAGTCATCACTACCTCAGCTTGTCTTGTCTTAATGCTGTCAAGTCGTTTCCAACCCACAGTGACACCACAGACACATCTCTCCCAGAACGCCCCACTTTCCATCTGCAATCATTCCGGTAGCGAACAGTTTTCTTGGTAAAAATATGGAAGTGGTTTACCATTGCCTCCTTCCACGCAGTAATCTTGAGTCTCCACCCTTGACTCTCTCCCCTGCCGCTGCTGCCCAGCATGGGTGAGTTTTGACTTATAGCAGATTACCTTCTACTTTCTAGCCACTGCCCAAGTTAGGAATGGAATGGACAGGCCTCTGTTTGACTCTCCCTCCCATAGCCAAGACTGGTAGAGTACTGGAAACTCTCCAGATGCGACCTTTAGAGGGGTGACTACTTCAGCATCATCATCATAATCATCACCGTCATCATCATCAGGATGAGAAAGTGATTATTCAGTTTAGAGAACTGTCCTTAGTTCCTAGAGGGTCCTGTAAGGCTTCCAGGAGCCTTACTATTTACTACTTTACAGCCTGACTATTTTGTAACCACCCCAGTGCTTAGAACAGTACTTGTCACATAGTAAGTCCTTAAAAAATACTATCTTTATTATTAGTATTATTAGAGGAGACATGAGGTGTGAGCAGGGATTGTCTTCCTTTATTGCTGAACTGTACTTTCCAAGTGCTTAGTACAGTGCGCTGCACACAGTAAGTGCTCAATAATTATGATTGAATGAATGAATGATTTTTGTAAGGCTTTGGAGATGGGGAGTGGATTGGTATGTTGCATATGAAGGGGGAAGGTGTTCCAAGCGGAGAAAAAACATGAGCAAGGGATTGGTGGAGAGAGTAAGGAGAGTAAGGCCCAATAAGTAAGTTGATGCTAGAAGAGTAAAGCTTGTCTGCTGTGTGACCTTGGGCAAGTCACTTCACTTCACTTCTCTGTACCTTAGTTACCTCATCTGTAAAATGGGCATTAAGACTGTGAGCTCCATGTGGGACAGGGACTATATCCAACTTGATTAGCTTGTCTCTACCCCAGCACCTAGAACAGTGCCTTACACATAGTAAGCACTTAACAAATACCATCATTATTAATATTAAAGCATGCAGTGAATTAATAGTGGGAGAGGAGTGATAGTAGGTAATCATCAGTCAGAGGCATTTCTTGAGCCCTTACCATGTGCAGAGCACTGTATAAAGTGCTTAGGTGTAGGTAAGAGGGAGAGATGACTGTCTTAAAACCAACAACTTCTTATCCTTTCTTTCATTCATTCACTCAGTCAAATTTACTGGGAGCTTACTGTGTTTGGAGCACTGTACTAAGCGCTTGGGATACAACAATAAACAGACAAATTCCTTGTTGTTGTGGGACTAGGAGGATAACAATTCTGTGCCACTCCATTCAGGATTTCAGAGACTCCAATCCAGAAGCAACCTTAATAACAATAATAACAGTTGTATTTGTTAAGATTTTACTATGTGCCAAGCACTGTACTAACCACCAGAGTAGATACAGGTAATCGAGTTGGACACAGTCCCTGTCCCACACAGGGCTCACAGTTTTAATCCCATTTTGCAGATGAGGTAACTGAGGCACAGAGAAGGGAAGTGATTTACCCAAGTTCACACAGCAGACAAGTGGTGGAACCAGGATTAGAATTCAGGTCTTTCTGACTCTCAGGCCCATGCTGTACCCACTAGGCCACCCTGTTTCACCTTGAAAAGAACAGATTTTTCTGGACAAGCTAAGTCTACTGACACATAATGCAAATTTCATTTCCTTCCACTAAAGGACTTGTTTTTTCCAGAGGCAAAGAGTCTGCACTGTATACATATTACAATAGGATTGTTTCCAGCATCTTGGAAGGAAACACTAGAATGCTCGTTTGCTTTCCAGATCATAAAACAAACACAAATAATTAAGGTCCCGTTGGAAAGACTGCAGCTCACTGTTCACCAGAGGGCCTGCCCCTGATTCATATTTTATGGAACGTACATTTTTAATGAAATAAGGAGCAGGATTCCGTTTCAGAATGAAATGCGCGTTGTTCTGTAATTTTTTAAAAAAAGGTAGTACGGCTACTGACTATAATGACACACATGACTGCTCCTGCCTTTTATCATTCAGCTGCGTGCTTCTTCCTTGGTCCTTATAACTATGGCTGAGAACTGTTCTCTCCTTCCACGGTCTTCCACTTGGAGAGATTCCCAAAAGGAGGGCAAAGATCCTGTCCAATTTTCCCTGAGGTTCTGTTTTCTCAATAATTGCAGATTTTTAGAATGATGATAATAATAATCATAATAATCATAATAATAATTGTGGTATTTGTTAAGTGCTTACTGTATGCCAAGCACAGTACTAAGCACTGAGGTGGATACAAGCAAATCAGGTCAGACACAGTCTCTGGCCCACATGGGGCTCACAGTCTCAATCCCCACTTTACCGATGGGGTAAATGAGGCACAAAGACTTACCAAGGTGACTTGCCCAAGCGTGGCTCAGTGGAAAGAGCATGGGCTTTGGAGTCAGAGGTCATGGGTTTGAATCCTGGCTCCGCCACATGTCTGTTGTGTGACCTTGGGCAAGTCACTTAACTTCTCTGAGCCTCAGTTACCTTGTCTGTAAAATGGGGATTAAGACTGTGAGCCCCACGTGGGACAACCTGATCACCTTGTATCCCCCCAGTGCTTAGAACAGTGCTTTGCACATAGTAAGTGCTTAACAAATGCCATCATTATTATTATTATTATTCTTATCACACAGCACACAAGTGATGGAGCCGGGATTAGAACGCATGACCCAGGATCCATCCCCTCCACCGAATGAAGTTTCTCCATTGGCTTCAGACCTGAGTTCCTTCTCCCCAGAACACGTGGTGCTAGTGTTGACTTGGAACAGTATCGCTGCCATTTGGAGGACAGACACTTTTCCTCAGCAATTGGTGATGTCCTTGATCCCAATGTGTGAATAATGCCAAAAAGATGAAAGTAGATTTAGGGTCACATAGATAACACAGGGATTTACTCGTTTTTTATCCTCCTGCCAAAAGAACCACCATGCTGTTCTCAAACCACCATACTTTTTCCTGTGCACCACTTTGGAGAGAGGGTGGTGTGGACTGGTGCCACCACCATGGCAAGGAAGGGAAACCAAACTCCTCAATGCCACCCCCTAAGCCAAGCCTGCAGCAAGGCCTTTTTCTCCTCCCAAGCACAAACACTCAGTCATCCAGTCTCTGGAAGGATAAGGGTGGATTTATCTGAGGCTTTGGAAAGAGACCATATGACCAAGTATATTAACGCACAACACATAAAGATGCTATATCCATACTTCGATTCTCAGCAAGGTTCCTTGGCAAAACATCTTAACTTTTCTTCAAGGGCTGTGTCCACTGACTCAAAAAAGAGGGATATTTGGGACCCTTGTCGCCCCCGGCAAAAAATATCCCCAGTCACAAGGACACTTCCTCGGTGGGGGAAATTCTTCTGCAAATGAAGTTGATTGGCTCAGAAGCAATCAAATCATCAGGAATGAGTTCCTAAACTGGGGAAAACGAGCCTGGTGTGACATCATCCCTAATGAATTGATCCTCCAGGTTCACTCTTAAGACTGATTAAGACTGATTCACTCCATCATTTCACTTGACACCTGAGCTCCGTCCGTTATTTGCAGAGGTGTAGGAAGCAGATGTAGGCAGGCACTTAAACTTGAGTTCTGGCTCTGCCTTTGTCTGTTTGAAACCTTTTCCTCTGTCCCCCTCTAGTGTGAAATAAGGGATGGAACATACCACGTTCTGTGCTGTTACTTTCCAAAGAAACTTTTAATGAGGAAGAAAAATATCATTCGATCAATCGATCAACAGTACGCATTGAGCACTTACTGTGTGCAGAGCACTGGACTAAGCTCTTGAGACAGTACAATACAAAAGAGTAAAAATAAATGGGAAAAATAGAGGGAAAGGGGCAGAAAAATTTACTCTGAAGGAAGACACTCTACTGGCTGTTACCCTTTGAACTTTGATCTTTCTACACTAAGCTTTGCTCTTGGTCCAAAGTAAAGAGCAAAGCTCAGTTCCAGTCAGAAAGGGACAATAGCTCAATCTGTCCCCTCACAAGCCTGTTAGCCACAAACATTCTCAGTGTTATGCCCAGGTTTTATCCTCTGTGATAAACCTTTGGTGGGGGGGAGGAGGACAGTTTCTGACTCCCTATTTTTTATTTACTTTTCCTTTATTTCACCAGTTTGCCCTCACTCAATGAAATTTTCCAGAAAAAATCAAATTTTGGGGACATGTTTATCTCCCTTGACCTTACCTCTTTCCTGTCATTGTAGTCCACATTTCTTGAAAGAGTTTGTTACCATGTGCCTCCCTCAGGCTGAGACTCTGTGGCAGAAAGGTAAAACCCAGGCCGCTTCTCCATGGAGCTGACTTTGGTCCCCGTGCCCCTCTCCCCCACAGCATTTCCCAACCCTGGGGTCATGAAACCTCAGGCATTAATTCATTCATTCAATCGTATTTATTGAGTGCTTACTGTGTGCAGAGCACTGTAGTAAGCGCTTGGGAAGTACAAGTTGGCAACATATAGAGATGGTCCCTACCCAACAGCGGGCTCACTGTCTAGAAGGGGGAGACAGACAACAAAACAAATCATATTAACAAACTAAAATAAATAGAATAGTAAATATGTACAAGTAAAATAAATAGAGTAATAAATATGTACAAACATATATACAGGTGCTGTGGGGAGGGGAAGGAGGTAAGGTGGGGGGATGAGGAGGGGGAGGAGGGGCAGAGGAAGGAGGTGGCTCAGTCTGGGAAGGCCTCCTGGAGGAGGTGAGCTCTCAGTAGGGCTTTGAAGGGAGGAAGAGAGCTAGCTTGGCAGATGTACTACTGTACAAGCGCTACTCCGGCCACCTGTGCTTCTGACCCCATTCCCTCTCATCTCATGAAATCTTTCGCTCCATCTCTTCTGCCCTCCTTAACTTCCATCTTCAACTGCTCACTCTCCACTGGTTCCCTCCCCTCTGCCTTCAAACATGCCCATGTCTCTCCCATCCTAAAAAAACCTTCTCTCGACCCCACCTCACCTTCTAGTTATCGTCCCATATCCCTCTTACCATTCCTTTCCAAACTCCTTGAACGAGTTGTCTACACGCGCTGCCTAGAATTCCTCAACAACAGCTCTCTCTTCGACCCCCTCCAGTCTGGCTTCTGTCCCCTACATTCCACGGAAACTGCCCTCTCAAAGGTCACCAATGACCTCCTGCTTGCCAAATCCAACGGCTCATACTCTGTCCTAATCCTCCTCGACCTCTCAGCTGCCATCGACACTGTGGACCACCCCCTTCTCCTCAACACGCTATCTGACCTTGGCTTCACAGACTCCGTCCTCTCCTGGTTCTCCTCTTATCTCTCCGGTTGTTCTTTCTCAGTCTCTTTTGCAGGCTCCTCCTCCCCCTCCCATCCTCTTACTGTGGGGGTTCCCCAAGGTTCAGTGCTTGGTCCCCTTCTGTTCTCGATCTACACACACTCCCTTGGTGACCTCATTCGCTCCCACGGCTTCAACTATCATCTCTACGCTGATGACACCCAGATCTACATCTCTGCCCCTGCTCTCTCCCCCTCTCTCCAGGCTCGCATCTCCTCCTGCCTTCAGGACATCTCCATTTGGATGTCTGCCCGCCACCTAAAGCTCAACATGTCGAAGACCGAACTCCTTGTTTTCTCTCCCAAACCTTGCCCTCTCCCTGACTTTCCCATCTCTGTTGACGGCACTACCATCCTTCCCGTCTCACAAGCGCGCAACCTTGGTGTCATCCTCGACTCCGCTCTCTCATTCACCCCTCACATCCAAGCCGTCACCAAAACCTGCCGGTCTCAGCTCCGCAACATTGTCAAGATCCGCCCTTTCCTCTCCATCCATACCGCTACCCTGCTCATTCAAGCTCTCATCCTGTCCCGTCTGGACTACTGCATCAGCCTTCTCTCTGATCTCCCATCCTCATGTCTCTCTCCACTTCAATCCATACTTCATGCTGCTGCCCGGATTATCTTTGCCCAGAAACGCTCTGGGCATGTTACTCCCCTCCTCAGAAATCTCCAGTGGCTACCAATCAATCTGCGCATCAGGCAGAAACTCCTCACCCTGGGCTTCAAAGCTGTCCATCACCTCGCCCCCTCCTACCTCACCTCCCTTCTCTCCTTCTCCAGCCCACCCTGCACCCTCCGCTCCTCTGCCGCTAATCTCCTCACCGTACCTCGTTCTCGCCTGTCCCGCCATCGACCCCCGGCCCACATCATCCCCCGGGCCTGGAATGCCCTCCCTCTGCCCATCCGCCAAGCTAGCTCTCTTCCTCCCTTCAAGGCCCTACTGAGAGCTCACCTCCTCCAGGAGGCCTTCCCAGACTGAGCCCCTTCCTTCCTCTCCCCCTCGCCCCCCTCCATCCCCCCTTCTTACCTCCTTCCCTTCTCCACAGCACCTGTATATATGTATATATGTTTGTACATATTTGTTACTTTTTATTTATTTATTTTACTTGTACATATCTATTCTATTTATTTTATTTTGTTAGTATGTTTGGTTTTGTTCTCTGTCTTCCCCTTTTAGACTGTGAGCCCACTGTTGGGTAGGGACTGTCTCTATATGTTGCCAATTTGTACTTCCCAAGCACTTAGTACAGTGCTCTGCACATAGTAAGCGCTCAATAAATACGATTGATGATGATGATGATGATGGTATGGAGGGAGGGCATTCCAGGTCAGGGGGATGACGTGGGCCAGGGGTCGACGGCGGGACAGGCGAGAACCAGGCACAGTGAGGAGATTAGCGGCAGAGGAGTGGGGGGTGTGGGCTGGGCTGTAGAAGGAAAGAAGGGAGGTGAGGTAGGAGGGGGCGAGGTGATGGACAGCCTTGAAGCTGAGAGTGAGGAGTTTTTGCCTGATGTGTAGATTGATTGGTAGCTACTGGAGATTTTTGAGGAGGGGAGTAACATGCCCAGAGCATTTCTGCACAGAGATGATCTGGGCAGCAGCGTGCAGTATAGATTGAAGTGGGGAGAGACAGGAGGATGGGAGATCAGAGAGGCGGCTGATGCAGTAATCCAGTCGGGATAGGATGAGGGACTGAACCAGCAGGGCAGTGGTTTGGATGGAGAGGAAAGGGCAGATCTTGGCGATGGAGCCTCTACTGCCACAGGGCACCCCCACAACTGCTGAGGTGGTCTTCCCCCAAAATTTGGCTGCTTACTTCTGACTGCTCCCTCTCTCCTCAAACACTTCATCCCTGTGGCCCAGGGTGGGCTCTGTGTTGTGGAGAGGGGCCTCCAAACTGCTTCTACCTTGAAGTCTTCACACAGCCTCCTCTGGGCCCCTGCATCCACCGAGCCCCCCAAGGGTCTCACTCATGGGGCCGCCATCACTAGGGAGGATCGCCGCAAGGCCCATGCCTGCTTGCCCACATGCACACTCCCCCCATCCCAGCCCCATCACTAGTCCCGACATCAGGTTCACCTATGAGACTAGCTCCTGTGCCCCAATACCATAACCCACTTCCTTCCCACATACACACTCCCCCATCTCCCCACCACCACTAGTCCTGACATCTAGTTCTGCTATTAGACTAGTTCCAGTGGCCCAGGACCACCACAAGATACACACAGACACACACACACACACACACCCCAACACTGAGTTCCCCAACCCCTGCCTCAGAACACATCTCTGCAGCAATGTCTTGAACAACTGCCACCACAGGACACTCCGGCACCCCCCCACCCCGCGCATCACAGCCTGAGATCAACCGTGTTCCCCATGTTTCCCAACACCTTGACACCCAGAGGGTGCCATGTGGCCACAAGGTGGAGATTAATGGGATTTTGGAGAAAGGACCAAGAATGATGACCAGGTACCATTGGAGATTGAGGGGTTCCAGCTTCCTGCTCAATCGCTCGTGAGACGTTGCATAATCTTAGTTCCCAGACTAAGCCCCCTTTTCCTCTGTTCCTCCTCCCCTTTACAGTGCCCCACCCTGCTCCCTTTGTTCTAACCCCCACACCCCTCCACAGCACTTGTGTATATATGTATGTATTTATAATTCTATTTATTTATATTAATGATGTGTATATATCTCCAATTCTATTTATTGATATTGATACTATTGATGCCTGTTTACTTGTTTGGATGCCTGTCTCCCCCCTTCTAGACTGTGAGTCTTTTTTGTGGGCAGGGATTTTCTTTCCTTGCTCCTGAATTGTACTTTCCCAGCACGTAGTACAGTGCTCTGCATGCATTAAGCACTCAGTAAATACGATTGAATGAATGAATGAATAATCTGACCGACAGCATAGGGACTGATAATAGTAATAATGATGGTGTTTGTTAAGCGCTTACTATGTGCCGAGCACTGTTCTAGTGATTCTCTCTGGTGGGATCATCTACCAGAGGGCTAAAGGGAGCTGACTGCATCATCTGGGGATGGGTTCCTGTGAATGGACAGTTATAATAATAATAATAATGGCATTTGGTAAGTGCTTACTATGTGCAAAGCACTGTTCTAAGCGCTGGGGGGGATACAAGGTGATCAGGTTGTCCCACATGGGGCTCACAGTCTTAATCCCCATTTTACAGATGAGGTAACTGAGGCTCAGAGAAGTTAAGTGATTTGCCCAAGGTCACACAGCTGACACGTGGCAGAGCGGGAATTCAAACCCATGACCTCTGACTCCAAAGCCCATGCTTTTTCCACTGAACCGCACTGCTAGAACAGTTATGTTCAAACCCTTAAAGCATAAGCAACACACCATCCCTGGACCTGCAGCCATGGGCTGGGAGACTTGCTGGGAAGAAGTGGAAGTATAGTTGCTTGATTTGAAATGAGCTTTTGTCTCTGTGCTCTCTCCACACATCTCCCTGGGAGTAGTAGCAGGGTCATTTACACCTGCTTTCTCCACTTCTTCCCCTCCAATTCCCTTCTTGATAATAATCATAATAATGACATTTGTTAAAGTGCTTACTAAGTGCCAAGCTCTGGGGGGGAATGCAAGGTAATCAGGTTGTCCCACATGGGGCTCACAGTCTTAATCCCCATTTTACAAATGAGGTAACTGAGGACCAGAGAAGTTAAGTGCCCAAAGTCATACAGCAAACAAGTGGCAGAGACAGGATTAGAACCCATGACCTCTGACTCCCAAGCACATGCTCTTTCCACTGAGCCATGCTGCTTTTCGATCCCCTGAAGTCTGGCTTCTGACCCCTATCTTCTATGGAAATCTCTGCGTGGCTCAGTGGAAAGAGCACGGGCTTTGGAGTCAGAGGTCGTGGGTTCAAATCCCAGCTCCACCACTTGTCAACTGTGTGACTTTGGGCAAGTCACTTAACTTCTCTGGGCCTCAGTTCCTTCAACTGTAAAATGGCGATGAAGACTGTGAGCCCCCCGTGGGACAACCTGATCACCTTGTAACCTCCCCAGTGCTTAGAACAGTGCTTAGCACATAGTAAGCGCTTAATAAATGTCATCATCATTATTATTATTATTACTAAGGTGACCTTTGCAAAGTCCTTCCTGCAAAATCCAAAGAACAGAGTCCTCTATTTCATGCTAATTTTCCTAGACCTCTCAGCTGCTGGTGAAACTGTGGTCCACTCCGTTCTCCTGGAGAGATTATCTGATATTGGCTTCATTGACACTGTCCTCTCTAGGTTCTCCTCCTAACTCTCTGGCTGCTCCTTCTCAGTCTCTTTCACAGACTCCTCCTCTGCCGCTCACTCTCAAACTGTGGGGTCCTTTGAGGCTCAGTTCTGGCTCCCCTTCTATTCTCTATCTACACCCACTTCCTTAGAGAACTTATTCATTCCCATAGCTTCAATTACCATCTCAGCACAGATGATTCCCACATCTACCTCTCCAGCCCTGACAGGATTATAGCCCTTCTCTGTTATCTCATATTTCCTTCTGCTAGCATCTCAAACATAACGTGCCCCAAACAGAACTCCTCATCTTCCCACCCAAACCCTCTCCTCCCCACGACTCTCCCATCTCTGTTGACAACACCATCCTCGCTGCCTCACAAGCCTGCAACCTCGGTATTCTCTCTGATTCACCCCTAATTCAAACTTCAAGCAGCAGCATTCGCCAAATCCTGCTGTGCTGAGCAAGAGTGAATCCATCTTGTAACGCAGAAGCCATTTCATAAGAGGCTGTTCTTTGACCCCCTGAGCAACCATGTCAAAGGAAGAATTTGATTGTCTGGCTGAAAATTTTGAGGAGGACTTGAATTGCTGAGGAATTTGAGGAGAGGGGAGAATCAGAATTGGCTTAAAGAGGAGTTTGAGGAGGAACTGAATTGCCCTGATGTCTGGAAGGAGAAAGACTGTCTGATGCAAATATAGCCTGTGGGATAAGTGCGGGGAGAGAGGTAGCTGTCTCCCCTGGCTTTACCAGGAAACCTGAAACAGCAAGCAATTGGAGAAACAAATCAGGAACTCCTCTGAGACCCCTCCACCCCTGAATTCCCCATCTGGAAACAACTGCCATGAGTGGATAAAAATGTATTCATAATTGCCATTCCTGGTGATGATAAATTGTTCACCCCAATGGTCAGCCCCAGTGTTATTCTTTTACAAAAATCAAATTATCAATTTGGAGGGGAAGCTTGAAAATATTACCTGGAGGAATCACTGAGAGATGCAAATAGTGATTTTTGGCTTATTGTTCAACCCCTGCTTCTTCAGTTTATGTTGGTTTTATTTATGTATTTTTAACAATATATCATTTTTATAGATGTAGAGATGCAGCATAGTGGAATGAGTAGGGGCCTGGGTTTTAATCCCACCTACACCATTTGTCTATTGTGTGACCTTGGATAAGCCTCAATTTCCTCATCTGTTCTCCTTCTCTCAGACTGTGAGCCCCAGATGGGACAGGGACTGAGTCTGGTCTGATTATGTAGTATCTACCCCAGCACTTAGCACAGTGCATGACACATAGAAAACATTTCAAAAATGCCACAGTTATTATTAAATACTTATTTTCTTCAACCAATAGGGCTTTCTCTACTGCATTCGCTTCCTCAGTCTTCCTCATCTTGGGTGGACTACAATGGAATGAAGATCTTTCCCCACACTTGCAAGTGTTATAAAACATTTCACATTGGTTATTGGATTTTCTTTCAGCAACAGTAATGGAATTTTGCCTTCCATAAAATACCAAGGAATATAAAGCATTTGACCATCCTTCCTAGCAGTATCTTCAGATGAGATCTCCTCCCTCCTCTCAAGTGCTACCCCATCCACCTGTGCTTCAGGCCCCATTCCCTCTCATCTTATGAAAATTCTAGCCCCTTCCCTCCTCTCCGCCTTAACTTCCATCTTCAACCACTCACTCTCCACTGGTTCTTTCCCTTCTGCATTCAAATATACCCACATCTCCCCCATCCTAAAAAAGCCCCTCTCTTGACCCCACTGCCCCTTCTAGTTATCACCCTATTTCCCTCCTACCCTTCCTTTCCTAACTCCTTGAACGAATCATCTACACTTGCTGCCTCAAATTCCTCAACTCCAATTCTCTCCTAGACCCCCTCCCCTCCAATCTGGCTTCCATCCCTACACTCCACTGAAACTGCCCTCTCAAAGGACACCAATGACCTCCTTCTCGAGAAATCCAATGGCTCCTACTCTATCATAATCCTCCTCGACCTCTCAGCTGCCTTCAACACTGTGGACTACCCCCTTCTCCTCAACACGCTACCCAACTTTGGCTTCACAGACTTCATCCTCTCCTGGATCTCCTCTTATCTCTCTGGCTGTTCATTCTCGGTCTCCTGCGTGGGCTTCTCCTCCCCCTCCTGTCCCCTTACTGTAGGGGTTTCTCAGGGGTCAGTTCTTGGTCCCCTTCTGTTCTCTAGCTATACTCACTCCCTTGGTGAACTCATTCACTCCCATGCCTTCAGCTATCATCTCTACGCTGATGACACCCAAATCTACAACTTCACCCCTGTTCTCTCTCCCTCCCTCTAAGCTCGTATCTCCTCCTGCCTTCAGGACATCTCCACCTGGATGTCTGCCCACCATCTAAAACTCAACATGTCCAAGACTGAGCTCCTTATCTTCCCTTCCAAACCCTGTCCTCTGACTTTCCCATCACTGTAGACAGCACTACCAGCCTTCCCATCTCACAAGCCCACAAATTTGGTGTCATCCTTGACTCCACTCTCTCATTCACCCCCCACATCCAATCCATCACCAAACCCTGCTGGTATCACCTCCACAACATCGCCAAGATCCGCCCTTTCCTCTCCATCCAAACCGCTACCTTGCTGGTTCAATCTCTCGTCCTATCCCGACTGGATTACTACATCAGCTTCCCCTCTGATCTCCCATCATCCTGTCTCTCCCTGCTTCAGTCTGTACTTCACTCTGTTGCCCGTATTATCTCTGTACAGAAATGCTCTGGGCATGTCACTCCCCTCCTCAAAAATCTCTAGTGGTTGGCTGTCAACTTTTGAATCAAGCAAAAACTCCTCACTCTTGGCTTCAAGGCTCTCCAAAACCTCGCCCCTCCTATCTCACCTCCCTGCTCTCATTCTATAGCCCAGCCCACACCCTCTGCTCCTCTGCTGTTGCTAACCTCCTCACTGGGCCTTGTTCTCACCTGTATCGCCGTCGACCCCTGGCCCACGTCCTTCCTTTGGACTGGAATGCCCTCCCTCTGCACATCCACCAAACTGGCTCTCTTCCTCCCTTCAAAGACCTACTGAGAGCTCACCTCCTCCAAGAGGCCTTTCCAGACTGAGCTCCCCTCTTTTTTCCTCCCCATCAACTCCCCTCCCCTGCTCTGCCCTACCCCCTTCCCCTCCCCACAGCACTTGTATATATTTCTACATATTTATTGCTCTATATATTTTATTTTTACATACTTACTATATTGATTTAATTAATAATGTGTATAAAGCTATAATTCCATTTATTCTGATAGTATTGACACCTGTCTACTTGTTTTGTTTTGTTTGGTGTCTGTCTCTCCCTTCTAGACTATGAGCCCATTGTTGGGTATATGTTGTCAATTTGTACTTCCCAAGCACTTAGTACAGTGCCACAGTAAGCGCTCAATACAATTGAATGAATGAATGATCATCATTAATTTTCAGTGCTTTCCAAAGAGTCCAGTAATAATGATAGTGATAATGCTGGGAATGATGATGACAGCAATCCCAGAAACTCAAAGCTGCATCCTTAATGATTCATCAATCAATCAATCAATTTACTGAGCTCTTTCTGTGGGCAGAGCTAAGTGCTTGGGAAAGTACCTACAACAGTTTTGAAAGATGTGATCTTGGCCCACAAGGAGCTTACAGTCTACAGGGGGAGGCACACATTAAAATAAAATACAAATAGGGGATATAGTAGAGTATACAAACATTTATACCTAAGTGCTGCATGATTGGGGTGAATATCAAAGTATCACCACTAGATTCGTAAGTGATGAAGAGAGGAGAGCAGGTAAAGGAAATGAGAACTTACTCTTAGCTCTTAGATGAGATGTGTAAGCCCAGTGTGGGCAGGGATTGCCTCTCTTTGCTGAATTGTACTTTTCAAGTGCTAGTACAGTGCTCTGCACACCATAAGAGCTCAATAACACAATTGAATGAATGAATGAATGTGATTTTAGGAGGGTTTTGAAGGTGGAGAGAGAGGTGGCCTGTCGGATACAAAGGGGGAGGGAGATCCAGGCCTGAGAGAGAACAGGAGCAAGGTGTCAACAGTGACAGAGATGAGACCCAGGTACAGAGAGTAGGTTGTCATTAGAGGATAGAAGTGTGCAGGTTGAGTTACAGGTAGGAGATAAGTGAGGCACGGTAGAAAGGACAGAGATGATTGAATGTTAAAGCAGAAGATAAGGACTTTTAAAAGGTCTTATGTGGGCAACATTACCTGTTAATTACCTTGTGTGGGCTGGAAGCTCCTTTCAGAGTTAGGAAGGCCAGAGTCAAAGGGGAGGGAAGCAGGGCAGAAGCTGCAGGAAAGACAGGTGTAGCAGGCTTGGGAGTCAGAGGTCATGGGTTCTAATTCCGACTCCTCCACTTGTCAGCTGTGTGATTTTGGGCAAGTCACTTAACTTCTCTGTGCCTCAGTTACCTCATCTGTAATATGGGGATTAAGATTGTGAGCCCCACGTGGGACAACCTGATCACCTTGTATCCCCCAGTGCTTAAAACAGTGCTTTGTAGATAGTTAGCGCTTAACAAATACCATTATTATTATTATCCTGCTGAGCATAAAGGGACATGTGGTTCCACCTGATGGTTAGCATCACTACGAACAGATGCACCATCAAAGTCAGTTGTAACTGACTGGAGGTTGTGGTGCTTGGGGGTCAGGAAAATGGCGGGGGTGGGGCAGACCTGCTCATACACCCCACAGAACCGAGAGCAGAAACAATTTTGAGGACAAAACACTGTCATTTAGAATCTGAACTATTAGAAACTGTTTCGACTCTACCTCTGAATTTAGAAAAAAAATAGAGAATCTAATAATAATAGCAATGGTATTTGTTAAGCGCTTGCTATGTGCCAGGGAATGTACTAAGCACTGGGGTGGGTACAAGCAAATTGGGTTGGACATAGAACCTGTCCCACATGGAGCTCACACTCTTAATCCCCACTTTACAGGTGAGGAAACTGAGGCACAGAGAAATTAAGTGGCATCTAGAGAAGCGGCATAGTTTAGAGGATAAAGCACAGGCCTGGAGGGGTAAGAAGGACCTGGGTTCTAATCCTGACTCTGCCACTTGTCTGCTGTGGACCTTGGGTAAATCAGTTACCTTCTCTGTGCCTCAGTTACCTCATTTGTAAAGTGGGGATTAAGACTAGGAGACCCAATGTGGGACATGGACTGTGTACAACCTGATCAGCTTGACTTTACCCCAAAGCTTAGTACAGTGCTTAGTACACAGTAAGCGCTTAAGAAATAGCATGAAAAATAAATAATAAATAAAAAGGGAAAAAAAATCACAACTGGAGGAGTCTCAGGCATCTGCCTCCTGTGCCTGATTACGTCATCCAGGACAGGTGATGCCTCATCCTTCCTGAAAGATCTCCAGGGATAAAAACTCCCACTACTCCACCTCAGATGCTAGTTCCAGTTTGCCAACACCTAATCAGGAAGGCTTCTCTTAACAGTCTACCAGACTGAGCACCACACTAAGGGTTTGGGCAAGTACAATACAACAGAGTTGGTAGACGAGATCCCTGCCCAAACGCAGCCAAGTCCGTGACAGGGGTGCAATGTGCAAAAGAAGTTGGTTTACGAAGTTGTCTCAGCGTCCTGACAATTCTACCAAGCCTAAGGAGAAGGGGCTGAATCATGATTCAACATGGCTCCACCTCCCCCTACAAGTTCATCCCCACACACTTGGGCTTTGGAGGATGGCAAACATGCTCCCCTATTCAGCCTGGGTCCCTTCCTCCGGAGCTTCACGGAAAGCCCCACCTCCTTCTTCCCAAGAACCATAACCTGCCTGATAGGTCAGGAGACTCAGTCATTCAAACTCACAGAAGATCCAAAATTAGCCATCAAAAAGCATGGGATTGTCATAACACCTTAATGGGTTTCAACTAAATAATGTTTTGTAGAGCAAAGTGTGCCCAACTACTAAAATAATAATGGTAGTACTCATTAAGCACTTAGTATGTGTCAAGCACTGTACTAAGTGCTGGGGTAGATGCAAACTAATCAGATCCCACATGGGGCTCATGCTAAGGAGGAAGGACCTATTTTACAGATGAGGTAACTGAGGCCCAGAGAAGTGAAGTGATTTGCCCAAGGTCACACAGCAGACAAGTGGTGGAGCTGGAATTAAAATCCACGTCCTTCCTACTCCCAGGCCCATGCTCTTTCCACTAGACCATGCTGCTTCTCGTCAAACGACACAGTCAAATTCATAGTTGATAAAGAGAGACAGGTCATTAGGGGAAATAAAGAGCTTAGTCTGAGAAGTCCTCACCAATCAATCAAGCGACGGTATTTATTGAACACTTACTGTGTGCAGAACACTGTACCAAACACTTGGGAGAGAGCAGTACAATAGAGTTGATAAGCATGATCTGTGCCCACAAAGAACTTAGTCTAGAAGGGGAGAAAGATATTAAAATATAAATGCTATTGGGTTGAAGGTCAGGGAGGAACCATCAAAGTGTTTAAAGGGTACAAAACCAAGTGCAAAGAAGGGAAAGGGAATAGGGGAAATGGGAGCATAGTTCAGGAAGGCCTTTTGGAGAAGAATTGATTTGAATGAGGCTTTTAAGCTAGGGAGAGGGAGTTATATATGAAGGGGGAGGGAGTTCCAGGCCACAAAGCAGATTTGGGCAAGGGGTTGGTGGTGCGACAGTTGAGATTGAGAGGAACATGTGATTTTAGGAGGGTTTTGAAGGTGAGGAGAGTGGTGGACTGTGGAATATAGGGAGTGAGAGTGTCAGGCCAGAGGAAGAACTTGGGCAAGAGGTCAACAGCAGGATAGATGAAATTGAGGTACAAAGCACTTACTACAGTGCTCTGCACACAGTAAGTGCTCAATAAATATGATTGAATGAATGAATGAATGAAAGTTAGTAGGTTGGTGTTTGAAGAACAGAGTGTGCAGATTGAGTTATAGGAAATCAACAAGGTTAGGTAGGAGAGAGAGATAGCTGATTGAGTGCCTTAAAGAAGACATGTCCAACCAGAGTTCCTCTTGCTTTAATCCAAGGTCATTTTCTTTTTGTTTGATGCTCAGAGGGCATGGAGAAAACATGGGCAGCTTCTTCAAAAATACCCATTCTAGACTTGAATGCATTCATTCAGTCAATTGTATTTATTAAGCACTTACTGTGTGCAGAGCACTGTACTAAGCACTTGGGAAATACAAGTTGGCAACATATAGAGACAGTCACTATCCAACAACAGGCTCACAGTCTAGAAGGGGGAGACAGACAACAAAACAAAACATGTAGATAGGTGTCAAAACGGTCAGAACTAATAGAATTATAGCTAAATGCACATCATTAACAAAAAAGTAGTAAATATGTACAAGTAAAATAAATAGAGTAAAAAATCTGTACAAATACATACAAGTGCTGTGGGGAGGGGAAGGAGGTAGGGCAGAGGTGGGGGGATGGGGAGGAGGAGAGGAAAAGGGGGGCTCAGTCTGAGAAGGCCTCCTGGAGTAGGTGAGCTCTCAGTAGGGCTTTGAAGGGAGGAACAGAGCTAGTTTGGTGGATGTGTGGAGAGAGGGCATTGCAGGCCAAGAGAAGGATGTGGGCCAGGGGTCGATGGTGGGACAGGCGAATGAGGCACAGTGAAGAGGTTAGTGGCAGAGGGAATGCCGTCATTCCCCCTCTTAGCCTTATCTTCTTCAAGTTAACCAGCTCTAATTCCTTTCCTCTTAAAACCTATGGTCTCCCCCTTTAATCATTTCTGCCTCCTTCTCTGAAGCCTCTCCAGTTTCTCCAAGTACTCTGTGAAGAGTAGAACTGCACACAGGACTCTAACAAAAGTCTGACTAGTGCAGAGTTCAGCAGAAGGATTTTTACTCAATTCTCACATACATTACTCCTGTTCCAGGACTACGTTGGTTTGTTTAATAACATCCCAAGGGCTTAGTGTAGTGCTCTGCACATAGCAATTGCTCAATAAATATCACTGATTGAGTGACTGATTAAGCACAATAATGCTCATTTATAGTCAACTTCTGATACACTTTGGTTCTCACGTCTTTTTCTGCCACTAATAATAGTTGTGGTTTATTTCAGACCTTTACTCTGTATCAAGGAAGCACTGTACTGAGCTTCTAGACTGTGAGCCCCTTCTAGACTGTGAGCCCACTGTTGGGTAGGGACCGTCTCTATATGTTGCCAACTTGTACTTCCCAAGCGCTTAGTACAGTGCTCTGCACGCCGTAAGCACTCAATAAATACGATTGATTGATTTTTGGGTTGATACAAGATTATCAGGTTAGACACAGTCTCTGTCCCAGGTGGAGCTCACAGGCTAAGTAGGGGGCAGAACAGTTGTGGAATCCCCATTTTACAGATGAGGAAACTGAGGCAAAGAGAAGCTAAGTGACTTACCCAAGGTCTCACAGAGGATAAGTTGCAGAATCAAAATTCAAACCCAGGACCTCTGATTCCCAAGCCTGTGCTCTTTCCATTAGGTTCCACAACCCAGTCTCTCCCAGTGTTGGTTTCAATTCCGAATTGTGTTATCTTGTACTTGTCTCTACCAAATTTCACCCTCTTGGTAGATTTTCCAGTGTTCCTGTCTAAACACGGTCTCAGATAGTTTAGTCAATCAATCAATCAATCAATCAGTCATATTTATTGAGCACTTACTGTGTGCAGAGCACTGTACTAAGCGCTTGGGAAGTACAAGTTGGCAACATATAGAGACAGTCCCTACACAACAGTGGGCTCACAGTCTAAAAGGGGGAGACAGAGAACAAAACCATACTAACAAAATAAAATAAATAGAATTGATATGTACAAGTAAAATAAATAAAAAGAGTAATAAATATGTACAAACATATATACATATAAACAGGTGCTGTGGGGAAGGGAAGGAGGTAAGATGAGGTAAGGTGAGTCCAGAGAAGCAGCATGGCTCAGTGGAAAGAACACAGGCTTGGGAATCAGAGTTCATGGGTTTGAATCCCAGCTCTGCCAATTGTCAGCTGTGGGACTTTGGGCAAGGCACTTAACTTCCCTGTGCCTCAGTTACCTCATCTGTAAAATGGGGATTAAGACTGTTAGCCCTATGTGGGACAACCTGATCACCTTATATCCTCCCCAGCGCTTAGTATAGTGCTTTGCACATAGTAAGCGTTTAACAAATGCCATCATTATTATTTCTAAAATGAAATAATCAATCAAGTATTCAATCATTTATTAAGCACTGTACTAAGCACTTGGGAGAGCACAATATAACAAATTAACAGGCACATTCTCTTCCCACACCAAGATTATAGTAATGCCTGGGAGACATATGTTAATGTAAATAAATACATTACAGATAAATACCTAAGTGCCCTAGGACTGGGAGAGGCACTGAAAAAAGGGAACAAGTCAGGGCGACCAGAAGAGAGTGGGAAAAGTGGAAGAGTCAGAGAAGGCCCCTTGGAGGAGATGTGACTTCAAAAAGGCTCTGAAGCTGGGGGAGAGTAATTGTCTGGCATATATAAAGAGGGAGGGCGTTCCAGGCCAGAAGCAGGATTTGGGAGAGAGGTAGGCAGAGAGATAGATGAGATAAAAGGCAGAAAACTCCACCCACTTAACAGCACTTCTTTCCTCCAGGCCAATAATATCAGACCTCCAGGTCTGATAATAAAGATATTTATCAGACTGCTTTAGTTTACCTGAGATTTTATTGCATCCAAACTTCAGAGTATTTATTCAAGAGAGCTTTTGAACTGGGGGTAGTTTGTTCAGCCTCATTATCATTCATTCATTCATTCTATCGTATTTGTTGAGTGCTTACTGTGTGCAGAGCACTGTACTAAGCGGTAGGGAAGTACAAGTCGGCAATATATGGAGATGGTCCCTACCCAACAACGGGCTCAATGATCTCTGGCTCATTATGGACGAGGAACATGTCCTGTAACTAATTAATTCAATCATCTTTATTGAGCACTTACTGTGTGCAGAGCACCGTACTAAGCGCTTGGAAAGTACAGTGCAGCAATAGAGATAATCCCTGCCCGCAGAGGGCTTAATTCATTCATTCAATTCAATCGTATTTATTGAGCGCTTACTGTACTAAGTGCTTGGGAAGTACAAATCAGCAACATACAGAGACGGTCCCTACCCAACAACGGGCTCATAGTCTAGAAGGAACTACAAGGGTCCCAACCTAGCCCCTCATTGCAAGATGCAGTATGCAGTACTGTACTCTCCCAAGTGCTTGGTACAGTGCTCTGCACGTAGTAAGTGCTCAGTAAATCACTTAACTTCTCTGTGTCTCAGTTACCTCATCTGTAAAATGGGGATTAAGATTGGGAGCCCCCTGTGGGACAACCTGATCTCCTTGTAATCTCCCCAGCGATTAGAACAGTGCTTTGCACATTGTAAGCGCTTAATAAATGCCATTATTATTAGTATTATTATTAAATACCATTAATTAAGTGGGTTGAGAAAGGAAGCGAAAGTTCCCTCGAAACATTTGAGAGATAATTGGGAGACTTTCAGTGGACGAACAGCAGAGGGCGCAAAGGAAATAAGATTTCAAGTTGTCATTAACATTCAAACGATCTATTAAAAACTTGCAAGATATATCCAAAAAGATTCTATTGTTTTAACAGGTCAGGAATCCATTTTTTTTCCTGTCCAAAGCAGAACTCTTCACATACCTACCCAAAACCTATCCTCCCCCTGTCTTTTCTAACACTGTAGACAGCACCACCACTCTCCCTGTCTCACAAGCCCATAACCCTGGTAACATCCTCAACTCATCTCTCTCATTCCCCCCACATATTCAACCTGTCACCATATCCTGTCTCTTAAATCTTTACAACATCGTTAAAACCTGCCCTTTCCTCTCCATCCAAATAGCTATCGTGTTGACGCAAGTAGTTATCCTATTCTGCTTTGATTATTGCATTCCTTGTTTGACCTCTCTGCCTCCTGTCTCTCCTCACTCCAGTCCGTACTTCAGTCTGCTGCCCAGATCATTCTTCCACAAAACCATTAAGTCCATGTTCCCTCATTCCTTTTTTGACTGTGAGCCCACTGTTGGGTAGGGACTGTCTCTATGTGTTGCCAATTTGTACTTCCCAAGTGCTTAGTACAGTGCTCTGCCCATAGTAAGCGCTCAATAAATACGATTGATTGATTGATTGATTCCTTAAGAAACTTAATAACTTGCCTGCTCTGTGACTTTGGGCAAGTTGCTTAACTTCTCTGTGTTTCAGTTACCTCATCTGTAAAGGCTGTGAGCCTCTTGTAGGACATGGACTGTGTCAAACCTGATTAGTTTGTATCTACCCTAGCATTTAGTACATTTCCTGGCACACAGTAAGCACTTAACAAATACCATTAAAAAAACCAAACCTTCCAGGAATTGCCCATCCACTTCTGCATTTAACAGTAACTCCTTACCATAGGCTTTAAAGCACATAATCACCTCACCGCTCCTATCTTACTGCCCTGATTTTCTTCTACAATGCAGCCCCACTTTTCTCTTCTAATCCCAACCTATTCCCTGTACCTCCATCTCGCCAATCTTGCTGCAAACCTCTCACCCACATCCTGTCTCTGGCCTGTAATGCCCTTTCTCTTCATATTCATTCATTCATTCATTCAATCATATTTATTGAGCGCTTACTGTGATCCAACAGATAATTTCTCTCCCCACCTTCAAAGCTTTATTGAAAGCACATCTCCTCCAAGAGGCCTTCCCTGACCAAGCCCTCATTTCCTCTTCTCCCGTTCCCTTCTGTGTTACCCTTGAACTTGGAGTTTCACCTCTTATTCACCCCTCCCTCAGCCACACGGCACTTATTTATGTAGCCATGATTTATTTATTTACATTAATGTCTGTCCCCTCTTCTAGACTGTAAGCTCATCATGGTCAGGGGACTTGTCTTCCTATTGTGATATCGTACTCTCGCAAGCACTTAGGACAGTGCCCTGCACTCAGTAAGCACTCAGTGAATACAACTGATTGATTCTATGTCTCTTTTGGCCAGCTATTGAGTACCTCAAAGGGGTCGTATAGGTGCAGCTTGTGACACAATCTGTCGGTGTCACAACATCATTGAATCAGTATCACTTGTTGACAGCAATGATACTGCCGTCAGTTCTGCCACAATGCTGGAGTTATGTTTCTGAGGGATCACACTTTAACAAACTCTTGGACAGTAAGTGCTCATTGCCCAGTCAGAAGCCACATCAATGCTCCAAGCCGCTTCTTCTCACAGGGCATCCTGCCATATCCAGGCAGATGCACATTGTCAGAAGAATGCTCCCTCAAGCAATCCATCAGTCATTCATATCTAGCGAGCACTTATTGTGTGCACAGCACTGTACTAAGTGCTTGGGAGAGTACAATATAACAAGAGTTGGTAGACACATTCCCAGCCCACATCCACATTCACATCCAAGCCATCACCAAAACCTGTCGGTCTCAGCTCCGCAACATTGCCAAGATCCGCCCTTTCCTCTCCATCCAAATCGCTACCCTGCTCATTCAAGCTCTCCTCTTATCCCGTCTGGATTACTGTATCAGCCTCCTCTCCGATCTCCCATCCTCCTGTCTCTCCCCACTTCAATCCATACTTCACGCCGCTGCCCGGATTGTCTTTGTCCAGAAACGATCTGGGCATGTTACTCCCCTCCTCAAAAATCTCCAGTGGCTACCAATCAACCTATGCATCAGGCAGAAACTCCTCACCCTCGGCTTCAAGGCTCTCCATCACCTCGCCCCCTCCTACCTCATCTCCCTTCTCTCCTTCTACAGCCCAGCCCGCACCCTCCACTCCTCTGCCTCTAATCTCACCGTGCCTCGTTCTCACCTGTCCCGCTGTCAACCCACGGCCCTCCCTCCGCACATCCGCCAAGCTAGCTCTCTTCCTCCCTTCAAGGCCCTACTGAGAGCTCACTTCCTCCAGGAGGCCTTCCCAGACTGAGCCCCTTCCTTCCTCTCCCCCTCCTCCCCCCTCCATCCCCCTCACTTTACCTCCTTCCCTTCCCCACAGCACCTGTATATATGTATACATGTTTGTACGTATTTATTACTCTATTTATTTTACTTGTACATATTTATTCTATTTATTTTATTCTGTTAATATGTTTAGTTAATATGTTTTGTTCTCTGTCTCTGTCTCCCCCTTCTAGACTGTGAGCCCACTGTTGGGTAGGGACCGTCTCTATATTTGCCAACTTGTACTTCCCAAGCGCTTAGTACAGTGCTCTGCACATAGTAAGCGCTCAATAAATATGATTGAATGAATGAATGAATGAATGCCCACAATGGGTTTACAGGCTCATTGTTCAATAGCATCCTAGATGGCATGCATGATGATAACATGCACTTGTGAAACAGCTGACTCTAATGACTGAGCACTTAATGTGTGCTCAGCCCTGGCATGGCTACCTACTACATTCAGCGGCCCCATACTGAGCAGCTACTGTGTGATGAGCCTTGACATAATAATAATAATTCTGGTATTTGTTAAGCGCTTACTATGTGCCAAGCACTGTTCTAAGCTTTGGGGTAGATACAAGGTAGTCAGGTTGTCCCACGTGGTGCTCACACTCTTAGATCCCCATTTTCCAGATGAGTTAACTGAAGCCCAGCGAAGTGAAGTGACTTCCCAAGATCTCACAGCAGACAAGTGGCAGAGCCAGGATTAGAACCCATGATCTTCTGACTCCGAGGCCCGGGCTCTATCCACTATACCATGCTGCTTCTCCCATGGCTTCTGGCATGGGTACCTACTACATACAGCTTTCATTCATTCAGTCAGTCATATTAATTGAGAGCTTACTGTGTGCAGAGCAGTGTACTAAGGACTTGGGCGAGCACAATACAGCAATAAACAGATGCATTTCCTGCCCACAATGAGTTTACAGTCTAGACGGGGGTGAGGGGGGGAGACAGACATTAATATAAATAGATAAATAGCAGATAGCACATAAGTGATGTGGTGCTGGGCCAGGGGGATGAATGAAGGGAGCAAGTCAGGGTGATGTGGAAGGGAGTTGGAGAAGAGGAAAGGGGAGCTTCGTCTGGGAAGGCCTCCTCCAAGAGATGTGCCTTCAATTAGGTTTTGAAGGGAGGGAAGAGTAATTGTCTGTCAGATTTGAGGAGGAAAGGCATTCCAGTCCAGAGACAGGATGTGGGAAAGAGGTCGGGGTGAGAAGGATGAGAATGAGGTACAGTGAGAAGGTTAACATGAGAGGAATGAAGTGTGTGGGCTGGGTTCTGTAGGGGAGCAGCGAGGTGAGTCAGAGGACAGGACTACCAACTCTGTTGTATTCTCCCAAGCACTTAATACAATGCTCTTCACATAGTAAGTGCTCAATAAATATGATTGATTGATTGTTTACTACATGCTTGGGAATGTACAATACATGCAATTGTCTGTAATATGGAAAAATGAATAACAAAGGCATAGGTAAATACATGAACGAGGAGATGGCTAAAGTCAGAGTGGCATGACAAGGAGGCCGGGAGATTAATTAGGGCATACTACTTAAATCAATCAATCAACGGTATTGATTGGGTACTTACTGTGTGCAGAACACTGTACTAAGTGCCTGGGAGAGTACAATAAGATAGAGCTGGTAGACACAGTCTCTGTCCACAGGAGTTTACAGTCTACAGGGAACAGAGATGGCTTTTTAAGAGACTTTGAAAGAGAGGCGGGACCTAGCTGAGGAGGTCGTATCCGGACGGGAGAAGGTCAGTCAGTCAGTCAATCGTATTTATTCAGCACTTACTGCGTGCAGAGCACTGTACTAAATGCTTGGGAGAGTCTAATATAACAATATAACAGACACAGCCCCTGCCCACGTCAGACTTCCAGTGTAAGGCTTTAGCAGCGGGTTGGGAGAGTTTAGAGGGAAAAGCTGTTAGAATATTAGCTAGATTGGCAGGAAAAGCAAGAAGAGTTGGGAGGAAGTGGTAAAGGAGAGCAGCTAGAAATAAAGGCTTCCACAATCTCCTCCTGATCCCAACATTTCTTTGTAGTCCTGGATGAGTGGCAGTGTTGCCTAATGGAAAGAGCATGGGCCTGGGATTCAGAAAGACCTAGGTTCTACTGCTAGCTCTGCCAACTGCTTGCTGGGTAACCCTTCTCAAATCATCTAACTTCTCTGTGCCTCACTTTCCTCACTGTAAAATGGAGATTCACCCCTGTTCCCCTCCTACTCAGACTGTGAGACCCATGTGGGACAAGGACTGTGTCCAATCTAATTAACTTGTACCTCCCCCAGAGCTTAGAATAGTGTTTGACACATAGTAGGTGCTTAACGAATGCCATTAAAAAAAGAAATAGGTCATTTCACCATCGACAAAGTCTGAGGTTGCTTTCCCTGATACTCTTTTCTAACCGGTTTGTTTTTCTGTGATGTTTTCTGGTGCAGACAGACAGATTGCTCTGGAACCAGGCATTTGTCGCTTTATCCACTGCATCCAGGGTGGCACTGAGGGAGTGAGATGCAGACAGCTTCCCTAACAATGATATGACAGAACCCTGAACAGGCCAAACCACCAAGTTGCCATGCCAACTGCCTGGAGAAGCAGTGTGTCCTAATGAATAGAGCACGAGCCTGGAAGTCAAAAGGATCTGGATTCTAATCCCGGCTCCGTTACGTACCTGCTATGGGGCCTTAGGCAAGTCACATCACTTCTCTGTGCCTCTGTTATCTCATCTGTAAAATGGGGTTTAAGACAGTGAGCCCTCTGTGGGCCAGGGACTGTGTCCAACTCAAGTAACCTCTATCTACCTCAGTGCTTAGTACAATGCCTGGCACATAGTAAGTGCTTAACAGTGAGAAGCAGAGTGGCTCAGTGAAAAGAGTCCGGGCTTGGGAGTCAGAGGTCATGGGTTCTAATTCCGGCTCCACCACTTGTCAGTTATGTGATTTTGGGAAAGTCACTTAACTTCTCTGTGCCTCAGTTCCCTCATCTGCAAAATGGAGATTGACTCTGAGCCCCAAGTGGGACAACCTGATCACCTTGTATCCCCCCTAGAGCTTAGAACAATTCTTTGCACATAGTAAGCACTTAAAAAATACCATCACTTTTATTATTATTATTATTAACAAATACCTCAGTTATTATTATTGGAGATGCTAGCTACTGTGGCTAAAGAAATGGAATTTCAAGCTCATATTTATTGAGCACTTACAGTGTGCAGAGCACTGTACTAAGCACTTGGTAAAACTGTAACAATATAACAGAATTGGTAGATGCAGTCCCTTCCCACAGTGAATTTCCAGTCTAGTTCATTTGAGGCTCAGAGCCCAAGCCACAATCACAGCCACAGTAGCCTCCCAGCTACGGCATGAGGCATAAGCTTCCTGAGGATTTGCCAAGACCACCCACTGTGGCTGCTCCCCTCTTTTCTCCCAGGGTGGTACAAAGTAGGAAGGGAGGGAAGCTCCAGGAGGATCCTGGGAGCTGCTGCATTCATCCCTGTTCATGTCAGTAACGAAGCCTTCCCTGACTAAGCCCTCCGGTGGGAAGAGTGCCCTATCTGTGAATTCACCCCCTCCCTCTGACTGAGCAACCCACAACATGGGCAAGCCTGGCTCAGTGGAAAGAACATGGGCTTTGGAGTCAGAGGTCATGGGTTCAAATCCCAACTCCACCAATTGTCAGCTGTGTGACTTTGGGCAAGTCACTTAACTTCTCTGTGCCTCAGTTACCTCATCTGGAAAATGGGGATTAAGACTGTAAGCGCCCCCATGGAACAACCTGATCACCTTGTAACCTCCCTAGCATTTACAACAGTGGTTTGCACATAGTAAGCACTTAACAAATGCCATTATTATTATTACCCCAGTGCTTATAACAGTGCTTGGCACATAGTAAGCACTTAACAAATACCATAATCATTATTATTATTAAGACTATTGTGGTCTCTAGCTCCAGGTTGCTCTAGGTGTATGTAGGGGACGAAGGGGTGGAGTGTGCGAAGAGTGTCCTATCTGTGAATTCACCCCCTCCCTCCTCCTGAGCAACCCACAGCAAGGACACGGAACTGCTACACTACAAGTTTGTGGAACGGGAACGGTCCCAATCAGATAGACATCCTGGGAACGTGGGCAGGGCTAACCCGTATATGGGGGCTTCGTATATGAGGCATTGCTGCTATTATTAGTTGTAGGCATTTAGACCGAGCCCTGCAGAGCCTGCTCTGCTGATTAGGACTCAGACCCCCTCCTTCACTTGCTTGCTGCGCTACAGCTTTGTGAGTACACCCAGTAAAGAGACAGAACTGATCACTCTGGCTCTGTGTCTGGTCTTTGGCCCATCGTTGCCCAATCTAAAGAACCCAGAACCGCCCTCTGGTCAGATGACTTGTGAGGCATCTCCCCACACCTCTTTTCCTCTCCTCCCTCTCCCTTCTGTGTCGCCTGACCTCCTCCCTTCAGTCATCCCTCTCTCCAAGCCTCACAGCACTTATGGACATATCTGTCATTTATACCCACTCAAGTCTCCCCATCTAGACTAAAGCTCGTTGTGGGCAGGGAATGTGTCTGTTTATTGTTCTATTGTACTCTCCCAAGCACTTAGTACAGTGCTCCAAACACAGTGAGTGCTCCATAAATACAATTGAATGAATGAATGAATGAAAGCCTGCTGGGTTTAAAAAAAAAATGCAGTTGGGTCTCTGTATCTCATGGAATATCTTCTGTGGCTTCTCAGCCAACAGCCTCCAATACTGATTGAATACAGAGGGTACTTGAAAGAACTTGCATAATGAATGCCCTACTGGATCAATCAATCGTATTTATTGAGTGCTTACTGTGTGCAGGGCACTGTACTAAGTGCTTGGAAAGTACAAGTTGGCAACATATAGAGACAGTCCCTACTCAACAGTGGGCTCAAAGTCTAGAAGGGGGAGACAGAGAACAAAACAAAACATATTAACAAAATAAAATAAATAGAATAGATATATACAAGTAAAATAAATAAATAAAATGCCCCCCTACATGGTTAAAGATAGACCATAATAATAATCTTGGTGTTTGTTCAGTACTTACTATATGCCAAGCACAGAGCTAAACCCAGTGGTCGATACAGTACAGTCAGATCTGATTTACTTCCTGTCTCACATGGGAATCACAGACTAAGGGGGAAGGAGAACAGGTATTTAGTCTCCATTTTACACATGGAGCAACTGAGGCTCAGAGAGGTTGAATAAATATGATAATAATAATTGTGGTATTTGTTAGCACTTGCTATATGCCATGCACGGTTCTAAGAGCTGGGGTAATCAGGCTACAAGTTAATCAGGCTGGACACAATCCTTGTCCCACATAGGGCTCAAAGTCTCAATCCCCACTTTACAGATGAGGGAACTGAGTTGAGTGACTTGCCCAAAGTCACACAGCAGACAAGTGGTAGAGTCGGGATTACAACCCAGGTCCTTCTGACTCGCAGGACCGGGTTCTATCAATAAGGCAATTCTGTTTCTCTTGTGATCCTGTGATCTGTTGTGATTCTATGTGATCTTAGTCAATGAGTTGCCCAAGATCACACAGCAAGGAAGTGGCAGAGTGGGGATTAGAATCCAGGTGCTCTGACAAGGCCACACTGCTTCTCTGGTATTGGAGCAACCAATATCTCTAACCTTTTTTTCAGTAACCCATTATGAATGATTTATCAATTAATATATCACACCTTTCTTGAACCAGCTAATATTTTGGGCCTGAATGACCAACAATGACCAATTGCTTCTATAATAACAAATTTCATGTGCTTTCACTGTGTGAAAGTATTTCTTTTTGTTTGTTTAAAATCTATTTTCATGGCTCTCCTTCCCAATGAATGTTTTTGGAGAAAAGCCATATCTTAACTTGTCTCTGATTTTCAATCTTCCTTCTTTAAACTTTTGCTCATCCATAAAATATGTTTTATGGTACCATTTCTGGCTTGAGCCTTTGGCATTACTGCTTCCCTCATGTAACATTGTGGATTAATTATTAAGTGAATCATTTGCTAATCATTTATTTATTTGAATAGCCACCCTGATGGCCTCACTTCAAAGACCAGCGAAAATCCTAATGGCCTGGATATATACATATATTACTGCACATCTTTTAAGAGAATAGCTTTTAAGAAAATTAGAATATTTATAACTATGTATCCATTCAGGGAAAGAGCTGTGCAAAATACCCTTATATCTTTATTACAAGAAGGAAACCCAAAATTTCTCTCTCTTAATTCTCTTCCCAATTCATGACCATCTTCCCAATTAATGGTTCTAAATTGATTCTGGGATGTCAAAGCAGATATTAAAGAGCCACTGTGAACTGAGAGAGAGGAGAGAGGAAGAGGAAATGGGGGAAGGAAATGGCAAGAAGAAAAAGAGGGAGAGAAAATGGAGGAACAGAGAGAAAGAGAGAGACAGGGAGACAGAGAAAAAGGGAGAGAGCCAGTGGTGGTTATAAACATATCCATCATGCTCCATCTGTGGGTCACTTAATGCAGGTAGACTGTGAGCTCGTTGTGGGCAGGAATGTGTCTGTTTGTTGTTACATTGTACTCTGTGAAGCACTTAGTGCATTGCTTTGCACTCAGTAAGCACTCAGTAAATACAATTGAATGAAGTTGAGACCTCAGAAAGCACTTTCCCAGGATGATGGTGAAAGGCAGCAGCACACTTTTCTGCCTCTAACACTGCTCCCTCGTGTTGTCACACGGAGCATCCCCAGTCCCCAGAAAGTTCTGGAGGCTCCCGTGCATGGCCTTTCATCCAGGGAGCCTTCCTGGCTTGCTAGAAGAGGCGGTTCAACCTTGACCCCAGCCACCATTATTTAGGAAATAGCATTGGAGGCAATAGACCTAAGTTATCATCTGAGTTTTGCTTTTGAAGCTTTGGATGATCTATGTCAAGTCACTTAAACTCTCTGGACCACCATGCCCATATACAAAATAGTTACGATTTCTTTAATTAATTTGCCTCGAGGAAAACTGTGAAGATTGACATGATGATAGCTGTAAAGCATGGCACTTTTTGGAGTGGTGTGGCCTAGTAAAAATATACGAGCCTGGGAGTCAGAAGGATCTGGGTTCTAATCCCGGCTCTGCCCTTTGTTTGCTGTGTGACCCTGGGCAAATCACTTCACTTCTCTGTGTTTCAGTTCCCTCATTTGTAAAATTGGAATTAAGAGTGTGAGCACCACATGGGACATGAACGGTGTCCAACCTGATTAGCTTGTATCTGGAAGCAGCATGGTGTAGTGGATAGAGCACTGATGTGTTGAGTCCAAAGGTCATGGGTTCTAATCCAAGCTCCGCCACTTCTATGCTTGTGGCCTTGGGCTAGTCACTTCATTTCTCTGTGCCTCAGTTCCCTCATCTGTAAAATGGGGATCAAGACTGTGAGCCCCATGCGGGATTGGGTCTGTATCCAAACCTATTTGTTTGTATCCACCCTGGCGCTGGCAGATAGTAAGCACTGAACAAATACCATTATTATTATTATTATTATTATTATTATTTTTTTTTATTATTATTATTACCCCAGTGTTTAGTACTATGTCTGGTATGTAGTAAGAGCTTAACAAATACCATTAAAAATAATTGTTTTCCCCCCATTGTAGGGTGTGAGTCCCATGTAGGACAGGAACTATGTCTGACCTAAATGATCTGTACCTACCCCAGAGCTTAGAACAGTGTTTGACATTCATTCATTCAATCACATTTATTGAGCCCTTCCTGTGTGCAAAGCACTGTACTAAGTGCTTGGAAAGTACAAATCGGCAACATATAGAGACGGTCCCTACCCAACAACGGGCTCACAGTCTAGAAGGGGGAGACAGACAACAAAACAAAACAAGTAGATAGATGTCAATATCATCAGAATAAATAGAATTATAGCTATATGAACATTGTTAATAAAATAAATAGAGTAATAAATATGTACAAATAAAATAGAGTAATAAATATGTACAAATATATACAAGTACTGTGGGAGGGGTGTATATAATAACAATAATAATAATAATAATGGCATTTATTAAGCACTTACTATGTGCAAAGCACTGTTCTAAGCACTGGGGAGGTTACAAGGTGATCAGGTTGTCCCACAGGGGGCTCACAGTTTTAATCCCCATTATCCAGATGAGGGAACTGAGGCCCAGAGAAGTTAAGTGACTTGCCCAAAGTCACACAGCTGACAATTGGCGGAGCTGGGATTTGAACCCATGAACTCTGACTCCAAAGCCCGTGATCTTTCCACTGAGCCACGCTGCTCACTCTATAGTAAGCGCTAAACAAATACCATAAAAAAGAATAGCTCTATAGAAATACAGTGAAATGTAATCATGTCTAATAATAGGGAGCAATGTCCAATTTGTTAGAGCAGTTCTACCCACACCATCTTCATGCCACTGTTGACATCAAATGGCAAGACAATACCACAAACTGCCAAAACCTGAAACATAGTGAATCCACCAGCATTAAAGCAATGTTCTTTACATCCCTCTAAACTGTGATTTTGCTGTTAGAGGGGAATGTGTCTGCCAACTCTGTTATATTGTGGGGAATGTGTCTACCAACTCTGTTATATTGTACTCTCCCAAGCGCTTAGCACAGTGCCCTCTACTCCACAATCCCACCCACTGCTCACTCCATCCCCTGCTTACCATTCTTGTCCAAAACCCTTGAGTGGGTCATTTATACCAGCTCCCTCTACTATTTCCTTTTCAACCTTCTAGACTGTGAACGCGATGTTGGGTGGGGACCGTCTCTATATGTTGCTGATTTGTACTTCCCAAGCACTTAGTACAGTGCTCTGCACACAGTAAGCGCTCAATAAATACGATTGAATGAATGAATGAATGCTCCACACAATAAGTGCTCAGTAAATACTATTGATTGACTAATTGATTGATCTCATCTTGGCTGGTGGGATTTGTGAAGAGAATGGACACCTGCTACACACCCACACAGCTGCTCTTGTGGTGAGCTGAAATGGGGAAACACTGAATGCAGTGGACACCAACAACAATTTGAAAACATTTTTGAAACTTCAAACATATTTGGTATCTGGGAGGCAGCAGCAAAGACCAGTCTGATGTTGGGAAATTAGAAATGGGGTGATTCTCTAAGAGGGGAGACTGTAGGTGTAGTGGTACTACAAAAATAAGTCATGAAAGGAGCACCAGCAGTACAGAAGCAAACCAAACGCCGCATCAAGTGGCAATCTTAATAGGAACACAACACAGATACATGCTGATTTGATCAGCCACACTCACACTTCCCAATAAAAATCTCACTGTTGGTCATGCCAATCTTAAACTCGAAGTCAGTTATAAAATATCTAATAGTGAGAATAATAATAATAATCATGGTATTTGCTAAGTGCTTACTATGTGTGAAGCACTGTTCTAAGTGCTGGGGGGATGCAAGGTGATCAAGTTGTCCCACGGGGGGCTCACAGTCTTAACCCTCATTTTACAGATGAGGTAATTGAGGCACAGAGAAATGAAGTGACTTGCCCAAAGTCGCACAGCTGACAAGTGGCGGAGTGGGGATTAGATACCATGACCTCTGACTCCCAAGCCCAGGCTCTTTCCACAGAGCCAATCAGTCAATCATATTTATTGAACACTTTGCTATGTGTAGAGTACTGTACTAATTGCTCGGAGGAGTACAATATAACAACATTGGTAGACATGTTCCCTGCTCACAATTTAGACTGTGAACCCTGAGTGGGAAAGGGACTATATCTCATTCTCACCCGTATATCCCCTCCTAGACCTTAGTATAGTGCTTTCTACACAGTGCTTAATTAGTTCTATTACTACCACCAACTATTGTTCTTCCTCTTACTTGGACTGTGAGCCTCATGTGATATAGGGATGATGTCCTTGTAACTACCCCAGTGCTTAGCATACTGTCAGCATTTAACATGCACTACAGTTATTATTATTATTATTGAACATGTTCACCACTCTGTTTTATTATATTCTCTCAAGCACTTAGTATAGTACTCTGCACACAGTAAGCACTCAATAAATACCATGAATCAATCAATTATATTTATTGAGCACTCACTGTGTGCAGAGCACTCTTCAAAGCATTGGGGAGAGTACAATATAACGGAGTTGGTAGACATATCCCCTGCCCACAAGGAGCATACAGTCTAGAGGGGAGACAGACATTAATACAAATAAATAAATCATGTATAAAAAGGAACAACAACAGCAATAAAAAACACAGTTATCCTCCACACACATCAGCAGAAACACACTCAGAAAGCAGTAGGAGCACCAGAGTTGACCTCATTCATTAAACATGCTGACCCTGCTGTTACAAACGGGAATCCCATCTGAACAGAAATGTCAAATGCATGGGAAGATGGTCATTGTTACTGAAGGGTAGTAGTAATAATAGCATTTATTAAGGGCTTACTGTGTACAGAGCACCGTACCAAAGGCTGGGAAAGAATATACAGGTGGAAATTTGATACGGTACCTCTCCTGATGGGTTTAAATAAACCTTTCGCTTTGGTCTCATGAAGGCATAAAGAAGAAAATAATAATAATTAATTGTGCTTTGGATTAAACAGTTATTCTGTGTCAAGCACTGTACTAAGCAATGGGGCAGATTAAAGACAAGGTCCCACATGGGCTCACAGTTTAAGTAGGAGGGAGAACAGGTACTGAATCTCCATTTGCCCAGTGGATAGAGCACGGTCCTGGAAGTCAGAAGGACCTGAGTACTAATCCCGGCTCCACCACTTGCCTACTGTGTGATCTTGGGCAAGTCACTTCACTTATCAGTACCTCAGTTACCGTATCTGTAAAATGGGGATTAATACTGTGAGCCCCATATGGGACAGGAACTGTGTCCAAACCATTTTGCTTTTATCATCATCATCATCATCATCAATCATATTTATTGAGCGCTTACTGTGTGCAGAGCACTGTACTAAGCGCTTGGGAAGTACAAGTTGACAACATATAGAGACAGTCCCTACCCAACAGTGGGCTCACAGTCTAAAAGAGATGGGAAAGGAGGAGGAAAGGAGATGTGAAAGGAGGAGGAAAGGAGGAGGGGAGGAGGAAAGGAGGAGGGAAGGAGATGGGAAAGGAGGAGGGAAGGAGATGGGAAAGGAGGAGGGGAAGGAGGAGGAAAGGAGAAGGGAAGGAGATGGGAAAGGAGGAAAGGAAAAGGGAAAGGAGGAAGGAAGGAGAAAGGAAAGGAGGAGGGAAGGAGATGGGAAAGGAGGAGGGAAGGAGATGGGAAAGGAGGGAGGAAGGAAGGATAAAGTAAAGCGAGCAGGAGTCTGGAGCGGCCCGTCTTTTATCTTCCACAGTGCTTAGAACAATGCCTGGAACACAATAAGTGCTTAAGAAATACCACCATCATTATTATTATTATTATTTTTCAGATGAAGGAACTGAGACACATAGAAAGTAAGTGACTTGCCTAAGATAACACAGCAAACAAGTGACAGGGTCAGGATTAAAACCTAGGTAGTCTGACTCCCAAGCCCATGCTTTATCTGCAAGCCATGCTGCAAAGTAAGAAATTTCTTGAGATAGACCCACCATGTCATAGGGGCTTTGTAGAGCCACCCTCACCCTTGGGCCCAGGAACTACTCAGAAGGAAGCCTCAACAACTATTTGTGTGTCCCATTTGTAACTAAGTGTCATTTATCTGGAGCGCCCAGGTGCCTGAAGACTGACCACTACGAGTCCTGCGTTAGCCAGCATGCTTTTACTTCAGCTTTAATGGCTTGATTTGAATTTGTTTCTTTGCATTTACATGATATTCTTCTGGCTTACTTGCCTGCCCTCACCAACCGAGGCTTAGGCTGAAATCTGTGGACTGGGAACCTGACCTGAATTTGACTAGAGGACTGAGCACAGACCTGAGAGTCAGAAGCACCTGGGTTCTAATCCCAGCTCCACCACTTGTCTGCTGTGTGACCTCGGGAGAGTCACTTCACTTCTCTGAGCCTCAGTTACCTCATCTGTCAAATGGGGATTAAGATTTTGAGCCCTATGTGGGACAGAGATTGTGTCCAATTCTATCTGCTTGTATCCACCCCAGCACGTAGTACAGCACCTGGCACATAGCAAGCGCTTAACAAATACCATTATTATTGTTATTATTATTATTATTTACCTAGTTTTCAGTTCAGTGCCTTACATGTTGTCAGTCAGTTGAGAGATCACTATAAGAGGCAGAGCAGCCAACAGGAAGGAGAAAGATTAATGTCTTAGAGCAGAGGCTTCACCGAGAAGCAGCATGGCTCAGCGGAAGGAGCACGGGCTTTGGATTCAGAGGTCATGGGTTCAAATCCTGCCTCCACCAATTGTCAGCTGTGTGACTTTGGGCAAGTCAATTCACTTCTCTGTGCCTCAGTTACCTCATCTGTAAAATGGGGATTAAGACTGTGAGCCCCCCTTGGGACAACCTGATCACCCTGTAAACTTCCCAGAGTTTAGAACAGTGTTTGCACATAGTAAGCACTTAATAAATGCCATAAGGGTGTTGCGAGGCAAGCTTGAGAACCAAGACAGGCCCTGTAGGGATAGACACACTAGCCTGGCAAAGATCTGTCCTTGTGGGCACACACAATGCTGTAGGGTAAATTGGTCACCCTTTGGTCCTTTTGCCATTCTCATGCAAGGATAGTATTTTAGTGTCAATAGTAATGAAACTGAATGATGATGGTCCAAGCTAGGTTAACCATGCTCATATCGATAAGGGGAAAAGATTTGGGATTTTCTAGAGTAGAGAAACGGCTCATTGTTTTGGGACTCTGCACCCAATGTCAATCGTACACTCAGTGAGCACTCTTTTACATTTGATGAAACTCATGTGGATCACACTCCCTGTGACATGAGCTGGAGCATGGCCAGTTATGGGGGAGGATTTGGGCAAAGAGCAAGGAGCTAGAAAGTGGAGAAAAACTCCAGAGCCACCTTAGGGACAGAATCTTTGTAGAGAGGACATGGAGAAAGATCTCCATTTTAGGCACTTGCTCAGAGTGAGCACGTAAAACTGGGGTTCCTTAGAAAGCTGTGGATCAGCAGGGTGAACGATCAGCAGAGAAGAGCTGTGAATGGGGAGTTGCTAAGGGAAGTTCATCTGTTGGTTTAAGGAGGGTGGTTATCCCTGGGTGCAAGTTAGGAACAAATTCCACGTCAGCAGTTTGAAGGTGAGATTTTGCTGGACAATTACTGTTTCTGGGATAAGCCTGTAAATATAATTTATCTATTCATAACCAGAAGTGCCTGTGCAACATCTGTGTGGAGCCACAAATTCAGAGATGCATTTCCACAGGGAGGGAGGGTGAGAGGGAGGGAGCATTTGCTAGTCTTCTAGATCTCAGAAAATGAGAACAAAGAGAATAAGGAAAAGAAGGAGAAGAAGAAGAAGAAGGAGAAAGAGAAGGAGGAGAAGGAGAAAGAGGAGGAGAAGAAAGAGAAGAACAGGAAGAAGAAGAAAAGAAGGAGAAGGAGAGGGAGAAGGAGAAGGAGAAGGAGAGGGAGAAGGAGAAGGAGAAGGAGAGGGAGAAGGAGAGGGAGAGGGAGACGGAGAGGGAGACAGAGGAGGAGGAGGAGAGGGAGAGGGAGAGGGAGGAGAAGGAGAAGAAGAAGAAGAAGGAGGAGGAGGAGGAGAAGGAGAAGAAGGAGAAGAAGAAGAAGAAGAAGAAGAAGAAGAAGAAGAAGGAGAAGGAGAAGAAGAAGAAGAAGGAGAAGGAGAAGGAGAAGAAGAAGAAGAAGAAGAAGAAGAAGAAGAAGAAGAAGAAGAAGAAGAAGAAGAAGAAGAAGAAGGAAGAGGAGGAGGAGGAGGAGGAGGAGGAGGAGGAGGAGGAGAAAGAGGAGGAGGAGGAGGAGGAGGAGGAGAAGGAGACGAAGAAGAAGAAGAAGAAGAAGAAGAAGAAGAAGAAGAAGAAGAAGAAAAGAAGAAGAAGAAGAAGAAGAAGAAGAAAAGAAGAAGAAGAAGAAGAAGAAGAAGAAGAAGAAGAAGAAGAAGGAGGAGGAGGAGGAGGAGGAGGAGGAGGAGGAGGAGGAGGAGGAGGAGGAGGAGGAGGAGAAGAAGAATTGTGCCATTTATTAAACACTTACTATGCACCAAGCATCGTACTAAGTACTAGGGTAAAAACAAGATAATCAAGACCCATGTGGAGTTCACAATCTAAGGAGGAGGTTGAAAAGGTATTGAATATCATTTTGCAGATGAGGGAAATGAGGCACAGAGAAGTGAAATGACTTCCCCAAGGTCACATAGTGGACAAGTGGCAGAGCTGTGATTAGAACCCAGGTCTTCTGACTCCCAGGCCCAGGGTCTTTCCACTAAGCCACATTACTTCTCAGAAGCCAGATTTTGGGATTAGGGATTTGCTACCTAGGATTTAGATGCTTCTCGTGCCTTCAAGGAGTTCCAGATCTGTCATATGTTGGTAGCAGCAAACTGCTGGGGCAGATGTGAGATGCACTAACATAGACCCCCCCTGTTAAAAAAGTTTCTACTCTGTCAGAAAATGGCAGAGAGCATGAGGTCCCTGGGGCTACTCCGGGCATCAAATCCTAGAAGTGGCTGGAAAAGTCAAACATAGTATCTCAATCCCACAGTGTAAATCAGTCACACAATTGTATTTATTGAGCGCTTATTGTGTACAGAGCACTGTACTAAGCACTCAGGAGAATATGATGCAACAACAAGCAGACATATTCCTTGCTAACAGTGAATTTACAGCCTAGAGGTGTCATTTTCATAATAATAATAATAATAATAATGGCATTTGTTAAGTGCTTACTATGTGCCAAGCACTGTTCTAAACACTGGGGAGGTTACAAGGTGATCAAGTTGTCCCATGGGGGGCTCACAGTCTTAATCCCCATTTTACAGATGAGGCAACTGAGGCCCAGAGAAGTGAAGAGACTTGCCCAAAGTCACACAGCTGACAAGTGGCGGAGCCAGGATTAGAATCCATGACCTCTGACTCCCAAGCCCAGTCTCTTTCCACTGAGCCACGCTGCTTCTCCAAGCAAGGGACTTCTACATAAAAGTATTTAGTTAATGTTAGAATTGATAACAATAATAAGGATAACCATAATGAAAAAGGAGAGATTTTTTTTCCGCGAAAACTTGTTCACAATGAAATGTATAGAAGAGACAGGACTGAGCAAAAAGAGCACAGATTGTCACAAACAAGTCAGCAAAGAAAGTGAAGAAGTGAAGCTTGACTGGTTTAATTTAAAAGGAGAAAGCAATCTCTGAGGCAGAACTTTTCCCCTTGTCACCAAAGAAAAGGTGGACACGGTGGGGGGCAGGGGCTATGGAATCTTCAGACCACGCATCCCTGTGTTATTAACCAGGAGATGGCCAGGTTCCTGTGAATCCCACCACTCTGGATAGGAGATCAGATTCATCTGTTCTTCTCCATGGACGATCAGATTATTCCCCATCCCCAGTCGCTTACTTCGAGAAACATAAATCAGAGAGAGGAAACTGTCCTCTCCCAACATATTTTCCTCATCTTTTAAAGTTTTACCTTCAACTGCTCCGAGAAGCAGCTTGGCCTAGTGGAAACAGCAAGGGCTTGGGTTCTAATCCCAGTTCTGCCACTTGTCTGCTGTGTGACCTTGGGCAAGTCCTTTAACTCAAGTGGGCCTCAGTTTCCTCATCTATAAAATGAGGATTAAGTCTGTGAGCCCCCTGTGGGAGATGGACGGTGTCCAATCTGATTAGCGTGTATCTACCCCAGTGCTAATTAAAGTACTTGGCAACTAGTAAGTACTTAGATATTGAAAAAGCAACAATAAATGGAAAATGGAATGATGGCATGATACCTGAGGGAGCTTTCAGCAAAAACACAAGCCTGGGCTGCCCCTGAAACACCAGAGTCCTGAGGGGCTCTCCCAACCCCAGAGTGAGACCCCACCCCAAAGCCCCTTCGTGATCTGGGCACCCATCAGCCCTTTCTCCAGCATGGCTGAGGGAGGCTGCAGCGGAAGCACGAAGCCTTTCCCACTTTCAGATTGTTGCAAAGATTGTTACATTGCCAAGATCCGCCCTTTCCTCTCCATCCAAACCACTACCCTGCTCGTTCAAGCTCTCATCCTATCCCGTCTGGACTACTGCACCAGCCTTCTCTCTGATCTCCCATCCTCGTGTCTCTCCCCACTTCAATCCATACTTCATGCTGCTGCCCGGATTATCTTTGTCCAGAAACACCCTGGGCATGTTACTCCCCTCCTCAAAAATCTCCAGTGGCTACCAATCAATCTGCGCATCAGGCAGAAACTCCTCACCCTGGGCTTCAAGGCTGTCCATCACCTCACCCCCTCCTACATCACCTCCTTTCTCTCCTTCTACAGCCCACCCCGCACCCTCCGCTCCTCTGCCGCTAATCTCCTCACCGTGCCTCGTTCTCGCCTGTCCCGCCGTCGACCCCCGGCCCACGTCATCCCCCGGGCCTGGAATGCCCTCCCTCTGCCCATCTGCCAAGCTAGCTCTCTTCCTCCCTTCAAGGCCCTACTGAGAGCTCACCTCCTCTAAGAGGCCTTCCCAGACTGAGCCCTCTCCTTCCTTTCCCCCTCGTCCCCCTCTCCATCCCCCTCATTTTACCTCCTTCCCTTCCCCACGGCACCTGTACATATGTATATATGTTTGTACATATTTATTACTCTATTTATTTATTTATTTATTTTACTTGTACATATCTATTCTATTTATTTTATTTTGTTAGTATGTTTGTTTTTGTTCTCTGTCTCCCCCTTTTAGACTGCGAGCCCACTGTTGGGTAGGGACTGTCTCTATATATTGCCAACTTGTACTTCCCAAGTGCTTAGTACAGTGCTCTGCACCCAGTAAGCGCTCGATCAATACGATTGATTGATTGATTGCAAAGTCTGTGACTGTGGCCACAGGCACCGCAAAATGTTGTACAGATGAGTGGGGGGTTGGGCAAGGTCTCTCACATATGGCTCTGCATCCCCTTAATAATAATAAATGTGGTATTCATTAAGCACTTACCATGTGCCAGGCACTGTACTAAACACTGGAGTGGAAACAAACTAATCAGGTTGCACACAGTCTCTGTTCCTGTGGGGCTCACAGTCTCAATCCTCCTTTTACAGTTGGGGGAATTAAGGCACAGAAAAGTAAAATGACTTGCCCACAGTCTACAAGTGGCAGAGCTGGGATTAGAACGCATGACCTCAACACCCAGGTCCATGCTCAGTCCACTAAAATACCATGCTGCTTCTCAAGACCTGATCTGCTGTGAGCCCATTGTTGGGTAGGGACCGTCTCTATATGTTGCCAACTTGTACTTCCCAAGCACTTAGTACAATGCTCTGCACATAGTAAGCGCTCAATAAATACGATTGAATGAATGAATGAATGCTGCCACCACCCAGAATCGCCTCCCCATGAATCACACCATGTTCTGGAAGCTCCATTTCTTATGCAGCAGAGAATGGGTAGGAATTAAACCGCTCAAGGCTCAGAGTACCTCTAAGACCAGAGCGCCAGCATCTGAATATGCCTTTGTCAGAACATGCCTGCCCCAGTGCCACATGACACATGTGCCGTGCATGAGGATTGCCTTTACAGCCTTTATACTGCTGGGCCCATTGAGAGACCATCTCTATAGGTTGCCGATTTGTACTTCCCAAGCGTTTAGTACAGTGCTCTGCACACGGTAAGTGCTCAATAAATACGATTGAATAAATGAATGGGAAGACTCCCATAGCTTGTAACTAAGGACTGCTTACCTGGAACGGTGGAAATCTGAGGACTCCCTTCTCCAAGATCTAATCTTTGTCTTGTCTTGACACCCTCTCTTTTGGATTGATGACTCTGCTGCTTGCTGCTCTTGCAATCAATTTTTCCCTTTGTCTCATAATGATGATAACAATGATAATAATGATGGCATTTTTTAGGCGCTTACTATGTGCCAAGCACTGTTCTAAGCTCTAGGGGGATAGAAGGTGATGAGGTTGTCCCTTGTGGGACTCACAGTCTTCATTCCCGTTTTACAGATGAGGGAACTGAGGCACAGAGAAGTTAAGTGATTTGCCCAAAGTCGCACAGCTGACAATTGGCAGAATAGGGATTTGAAATCATGACCTTTGATTCCAAAGCCCGTGCTCTTTCAACTGACCCATGCTGCTTCTCCATACTTCACTCTATACAATGATACTTCATCCATCTACAATAAATAATAATAATAATTAGGGAACTTGTTAAGTGCTTACTCTGTGCCAAGAGCTGTTCTAAGCATTAGTATAAATCCAAGTTAATCAGGTTGGACACAGTCCCTGTCCCACATGGGGCTCACACTGTTCATCCCCATTTTACAGATGAGATAACTGAGGCACAGAGAAATGAAGTGACTTTCCCAAGGCCATACAACAGAAATGCGGTAGAGCTGGGATTAGTCATTCATTCATTCAATCGTATTTATTGAGTGCTTACTGTGTGCAGAGCACTGTACTAAGCTCTTGGAAAATACAATTCAGCAATAGAGACAATCCCTGCCCACAGTGGGCTTACAGTCTAGAAAGGTGTTTAGAACCCGAGGTCTTTCTGACTCTCAAGCCCGTGTTCTATTTTGTTTTTGTGGTACTTCTTAAGAGCTTTACTATGTGCCAAGCTCTCTGTTTTAAGCATTAGGATAGATACAAGTTTCTCAGGTTGGACACAGTTCCTGTCCCACGTGGGGTTCACACTCTTAATCCCCATTCATTCATTCATTCAATCATTTATTGAGCGCTTACTGTGTGCAGAGCACTGTACTAAGTGCTTGGGAAGTACAATGGGGTAACTGAGGCACAGAGAAGTTAAGTGACTTTCCCAAGGTCACACAGACGAAATGTGGTGGAGCTGGGTTTAGAATCCAGATCTTTCTGACACTCCTGCCCGTGCTCCATCCACTAAGCCACACAGCTTCTGGCTATCCATGCTGCTTCTCATTGTCTACATTCACCTCCTTTGTGTGCGTCATGTGGGACAGGGACTGTGCTTTATCTGTTTTGTTTGTATTTGCCCCAGCACTAAGTGCAGTGCATACTAAGTACTTAATAAATACCACAATTAACTAATAATAATAATGCTGGCACTTATTAAGCACTTACTATGTGCAAAGCACTGTTCTAAGTGCTGGGGAGGTTACAAAGTGATCAGGTTGTCCCACGGGGGGCTCAGAGTCTTAATCCCCATTTTACAGCTGAGGGGACTGAAGCACAGAGAAGTGAAGTGACTTGCCCAAAGTCACACAACTGGGATTTGAACCCATGACCTCAGACTCCAAAGCCCAGGCTCTTTCCACTGAGCCAGTTGAATGAATGAATGAGCCACACTGCTTCTCTTAACTAATCAGACTAGCAATGGCAGTAGGTCACTGAGGAGTCTAACCACCTCCTCAGCCCCCTAAGCACTACATTTATTTATTCATCCAATTGTATTTATTAAGCAGTTACTGTGTGTGGAGCACTGTACTAAGTGCTTGGGAAAGTACAATACAACTATAAACAGTGACATTCCCTGCCCACAATGAGCTTACAGTCTAGAGAAGGGGTAGACAGACAGCAATGCAAATAAATAAAATTATAGCTATATACATTAGTGTCGTGGGGCTGGAAGGGGGAAGAGTAAAAGGAGAAAGTCAGGGTGATGCAGAAGGGAGTGGAACATGAGGAAAAGTGAGGCTTAGTCTGGGACGGCCTCTTGGAGGAGATATGACTTCAGTTAGGCTTTGAAATGTGAGGGGAGAGTAAATGTCTTGTGGATTTGAGGAGGGAGGGTGTTCCAGACCAGAGGCAGGACGTGGGCCAGGGGTCGGCAGTGAGACAGGTGAGATAAGGGCAAAGTGAGAAGGTTAATACATTCATGATCGATGGTATTAATTGAACACTAACAGAGTTAGTAGACACGATCCCTGCCCACAATGAGCTTACAATCAAGAGGGGGGACAGACTTTAATATGAATAAATAATTTGTAATATATAATTTATAGATATGTACGTTTGCCCATTTAGTTTTTGGTTATTAATTGATGTATTCCCTGGAAGCTGCTACAGAGCAGAGATGATGTCTTATGACAGTGTTCTGCATTAATAGGTGGTCAATCAAAACTGCTGAAAAGGAGGAAGAGGAAATTCCTTCATAGCTCTACACCTTCTTTCCTCCAGTTTTTACAAATAATATCATTGCAAAACCTAAACACAAGAAACGACTGTCTGCAAAAATCATGCAGGTATTTTTTAAGAGAATTATCTGGTTGGAAATTACATCTGCGGGCCTGTACCCCTAACATTAAGGTTCCACCTAATGTGAGTGGGAGTGCAATGCTCAGAACCCAATCCTCCCCTCAGGTACTCTGACAACAAGCTACCTGACAACCAAAAATTGAACTTTTTCCAGCAGAAGCAGCCACATCATTGCCCTACGTCCAGACCATGTAGTGGCTGGTTTATCATAAAAAGTATCAGTAGCAAATCTGCTAACACTCTAGGACTTGTGAGTTAGATAATATTGCTCTGCACACAGTAAGCGCTCAATAAATATGATTGAATGAATAATATTAATTCCATTAAGACAGATTGAATCTGTGAAATTTTTCCAATCCAACATTAGGACAGTGCTCAGTGCATAGAAAGTGCTCAGTAAATACCCCTGATTGACTAATTGATTGTTCTGTGCAGATATGGCTTAATGGAGAGAGCAATGGAACTGGGAGTGAGGAGACCTAGAGTTTAATCTCAGCTCTGCCACTTGCTTGCTGCATGATCTTGGGTGAGTCATTTACCTTCTCTGTGCCTCAGTTCCTCATCTCTAAAATGAGGATAAAATATTTGTTCTCCCTCCCTCTTAGACTGTAAGCCCCTTGTAGGACAGACACACATCTGATTATCTTCTATTTATCCCATAAATTAACACAATGCTTGGCACAGAGTGTTTAATAATCATTATTATAGATCTGTGACTTCTGTTTCAGAGCAATTAATTGTCTATCTCAGGCGGTTCACCACTCAACTTCCAATTTCCTATTATATAAAAACAACCGACTACTTAAAACTTACATACTTATCTAATTACTGAGCTTTTCAAATAGGACTGGTGGTAAAGCTACACAGATGATTTAAATGTGGAAAGAGAATCACTGATAATAATAATAATTCGGGTATTTGTTAAGTGCTTACTGTGTGCCAAGCACTCTAATAAGTGCTGGGGTAGAAAGAAGCAAATCAGGTTGGACAAAGGCCCTGACCCATGTGGGACAAGTGGCAGGATCAGAACCCGTGAGCATCTGACTCCCAAGCTCATATTTTACCCACTGATTTAAGGATCCCTACGAACTCTTCAGCTTAGTGGTTTGATCATCTCAATCAAGCAGATCTTACAAAGTGAAAGATACGAAATCTTAAAAATGCTCGATATTTGATACCTTAGACACATGAGATATTTAGATACATGAAATAATTAATTTATCAGTCAATCAATTATTCAATAGTATTCGGCTGCTCAAGTTTTACTTTTCCTAGAAAAGACCATCTCATCTCTCTGGCTACCTGTTCTGATTAATTTTAATCCCCTCATTCTGTTTGGAATTTTCCTTGCCAGAAAAATCTTTTTAACACTCTGAAGTTATTGCTAAATAGAACAGAATTTATCAAGCGATCAATCGATGGTACATATTGAGAGCTTACTGTGTGTAGAGCATTGTACTAAATGCTTGGAAGAGAACAATGCAACAGAGTTGGGAGAGGCAATCCCTGCCCTCAAGGATTTTACAATTTACAATCTACTAGTTATAAATCTATTGAATTTTTGCAACTAAAACTTTTAAAGGCATACCACACTTTGTTTTGGACTTGGAGCAACATGTTAAATTGGGTCTCGTTCTTCATTTCTGAAATGAGAAAGAGGTTTGCTTTCAATAAAAAGTCCTCTAACTTCCTCCTCTTATTGTGTTATCTCCTGCAGCCATAATGAGCCAGCCGCAAGTTAAGACTGGTAACCTCTAACTTCAAAGGCAGTCGAGTTTCTCCAGTCTGAACCTTCTTCTTCAGAGGAACATTGTAGATCCAATCCCAGTCAAACTTATTTCCTTTGACTGATGTTCACAAAATGGCAGAAAAATTGATCTGTTCACAGCCGGAGATGTTATTCCTCCACTCCAGGTACTGCTAAATCATTCCAGGCAGTTGAAAGTTGTTGCAAAACAGAAATCATATTCATTGCTGCATGAGGCCAGCATTATCAAAACTATTTTCTACCCATTCATAAGAGGAAGTAGCGGACAATTTGGGTAATTTAGCAGTACGCCAAATGAGTGCTAGAGAAATACCACTGCTTCAACCACAATTTGTGGGTCTGAATAATAATAATAATAATAATGTTGGTATTTGTTAAATGCTTACTATGTGCCAAGCACTGTTCTAAGCACTGGGGGGGAAAACAAGGTAATCAAGGTTGTCCCACGTGGGGCTTACAGTCTTAATCCCCATTTTACAGATGAGGTAACTGAGGCACAGAGAAGTGAAGTGACTTGCCCAAAGTTACACAGCTGACAAGTGGCGGAGGCAGGATTTGAACACATGACCTCTGACTCCTAAGCCTGTGTTCTTTCCACTGAGCCACGCTGGAATCTCAGAATGTGGCCAGAACCACTGTTTGTTCTTTGTTCAGGGCATTTCATTTATTTTTGTTTAATTCATAAAGGTGCCAAGAGTTTGGGGCAATGGGATTGTTTTTTCATCAATTTAAGTGCTAAATGATTTATATGTCTTTATATCGATGTCCCTGGTCAGCAACCGCATACAAGGCCGGTGGTATCAGGGAGGCCATCCTGCCTCTATCAGTTCATTAGCATATTACAGGGAGGTAATCTGTAACCACATAATGTTATTAAATGACTTAGGGATTCTGATTCAGCAACATCACACTGTGGCAGATCGCATCCGCATTTGTTGTCCCCTTATTTTTACGTGGCATTCTATCCAATTCATGTAATGAAAACATGTATTTTGCAGAAATAATAATAATAATAATAATGGCATTTATTAAGTGCTTACTATGTGCAAAGCACTGTCCTAAGTGCTGGGGAGTTTACAAGGTGATCAGGTTGTCCCACGTGGGGCTCACAGTCTTAATCCCCATTTTACAGAGGAGGTAACTGAGGCCCAGAGAAGTTAAGTGTCTTGCCCAAAGTCACACAGCTGACAATTGGCGGAGCCAGGATTTGAACCCATGACCTCTGACTCGAGGGCCCGTGCTCTTTCCACTGAGCCACGCTGACCCACTGCTTTCTACTTCCTTCCCCACTAAATCGTAAGCTCCTTGAGACCTGGTTATCTCTTCCGTTGTCTCCCAAGCACTTAGTTCAGAGGTCTGCATGCATGTGCGCGCACACACACACACACACACACAGAGTGCAGTATAGAGAAGCAGCGTGGCTCAATGGAAAAAGCACGGGCTTTGGAGTCAGAGGCCATGGGTTCGAATTCTAGCCCCTCCAACTGTCAGCTGTGTGACTTTGGACAAGTCACTTAACTTCTCTGAGCCTCAGTTACCTCACCTGTAAAATGGGGATTAAAACTGTGAGCCTCCCATGGGACAACCTGATCACCTTGTAACCTCCCCCAGAGCTTAGAACAGTGCTTTGCACATAATAAGCGCTTAACAAGTACCATCATTATTACTATTACTCATAGTAGACACCCAGTACAGAATGTTGTGAATAACAAGTGTTCAGTATAGTGCTCTGTAAACAGAGGTCTCTCAGTACAGTGCTCTGCACACATACTCAGTACAGTGTTGTGCTCATAGTAAGCACAAGAAAAGGGAGTGTGGCTTAGTGGAAAGAGCACTGGCTTGGGAGTCAGAAGATGTGGGTTCTAATCCCGACCCCACCGCTTATCTGCTGTGTGACCTCGGGCAAGCCACTTAACTTCTTTGTGCCTCAGTTACCTCCTCTGTAAAATGAAGATTAAGACTGTAAGCCCTGTGTGGGACAACCTGATTACCTTCTATCTACTAAGAACAGTGTTTGGCACACAGTAAGCACTTAAAAAATACCATCATCACCATCACTCAGTACAGAATTCTATGAATAATAGGTGCTCAGTTCAGTGCTCTGTAGACAGAAGCCTCTAGGTACAGTGTTCTGCACACAGTAGGCCTTCAGCACAATGTTCTGCAAATAGAAGGCATTCAGTGCATTCTGTTACACTGACATATAATAATAATAATAATGGCATTTATTAAGCGCTTACTATGTGCAAAGCACTGTTCTAAGTGCTGGGGAGGTTACAAAGTGATCAGGTTGTCCCATGGGGGGCTCACAGTTTTAATCCCCATTTTACAGATGAGGTAACTGAGGCCCAGAGAAGTTAAGTGACTTGCCCAAAGTCACACAGCTGACAAGTGGGGAGTCAGAATTTGAACCCATGACCTCTGGCTCCAAAGCCCATGCTCTTTCGATAAGCAAATATGAGCCTTGGTATTGTGGGGCAGAAGGAATCATTCACTTTGCCTCTGCCCTGCAGATGAGGTCTAGAGGGAATCCAAAACTGGAAAATGTATCTTTATATGAGTATTAGTACCAGTATTATGTACTGAGAGCCAGTTATGATCAAATATTCTGAGACTGATTATAGGCACTTGGGGGACATTCAGAAGAAGTGAAAGACATGAACCCTGCCTTCAAGTCATTTACAAGTCTATCTTTGTCAATGCCTGAAGCAGCATGATGTAGAGGATAGAGAACCAGGCCTGGAAAGTAGAAGGTCTTGGGTTCTAATTCCATCTCTGTCGCTTGTCTGCTCTGTGACCTTAGACAAATTACATCACTTCTCTGGGCCTCAGCTACCTCATCTGTAAAATGGGAATTGAGACTTTGATGTGGGACAGAGACTGCACCCAACCTTATTTGCTTGTATCCACCCCAGTGCTTAGTACAGTGCCTGACACGTAGTAGGCACTTTACAAATGCCACAGTTATTAGCCTGTTGTTGGGTAGGGATTGCCTCTGTTGCCGAACTGTACTTTCCAAGTGCCTAGTACAGTGCTCTGCACATAGTAAATGCTCAATAAATACGATTGAATGAATGAATGAATGAATGATCATCTTTCTGCATCTTTTAGATCATTAGATGGCAAATAAAATAACATTTTGTCTTGTGATTGTCTGCACCTTCAGTGCATATAAGTCAAGCACATTGACCACCAAAATATATCTTCTTTCAGTTGTGCTTTGGCCAGCATTCAGAGTAAAACAGATCACCACCGTCAGTTATGTCTTTGTAACATTTTAGTGTAGCTGAAAAGATTAACACCTCTAAATATTGAAAATATCTTAAGACTTTTCCCAAATACTAATTTGATTGTCAGAACAAGTAAAAAAGTCCAATATGAGGCTTAACAAATATTTCTACCATGCAGTTGTTAACTGGCTGTCATCATGCTCTAATTTTAGGGTTAATATGTATTCTTAAAAATTATGTTAGCGAGAGCATTAAAATCTTTTTTAACAAATTCCTCCCTCCTTTTTCCAACCAATGAGAAAAGAAAACAGGGGAAAGACCTATGTATTCCTATATATTTGTATCATAGATCCTTTTCCACCATCAGTTCCCTGGAATTTAGGTCATCTATGTGTTGGATGGCTCTTCAGATAGACACATTGTTCATTAAGGAAGAATTGTAACACATTGTTTCTTGGACATCAGGAAAATTAGGCTAAGACTAATTTAAAGCAGTTTCTGAGTCAGACCTATGGTTCATTCAGTTCAGGATTCTCTACCTGACATTGGCCATGGGATGGTTGGAGAAAGCTGCATGGTGCGGTGGCTAGAGCACTGGCCCAGGAGTCAGAAGGTCATGGGTTCTAATCCCAGCTCTGCCACTTGTCTGTTGTGTGGCCTTGGGCAACTCACTTGACTTCTCTGTGCCTCACTAACCTCATCTGTAAAATGGGGATTAAGTCTGTGAGCCCTCTGCGGGATAGGGACTATGTCTAACCTGATTTGCTTGTAGCCATCCCAGTGCTTAGTACAATGCCTGGCACACAGTAAGCACTTAACAAATACCATAATTATTATTATTAGAAAGCCTTGGATGGTTAGATTTGTGCTGGACCATCCAATTACTTTAATTCTCTCCTCCCCATCCTTAATTTTCCCTCTAAAAGCCCATTAGGGCAGTGCATCATGAAACTGATCACCTTTTTTAATCAACACTAAAGAAGGGAGAAGCACAGGCAGATTTAGAAATGGGCAGGGTAGGGAGAGGGAATCCAAGAAAGAAGTTGAGGGCTACAGGAACTAAATAATAATAATTAATAATTACAATACTAGTTGAGTGCTTACTATGTGCCAAGCACTGTTCTAAGCACTGGGGTAAGTATAAGTTAATCAGGTCGGACACAGTCCCTGTTCCACTTGGGGCTCACACTCTCATCCCATTTTACAAATAAGGTAATCAAAGCAGAGATAAAATAAGTGGCCAAGGTCACACAGCAGAAATGCGGCGGGGTCAAACACATCACAGCTGGCTCATTCACTACTTGAAGAAATCATATCTGGCCTTCTGGACGATGATGATGATGATAATAGTAACAATAATAATATTTGTTAAGCACTGACTACGTGTCACAGTGCTAAGTACTGAGGTAGAGACAATACAATCAGATCAGACACAGTTCCTGTTCCACCTGGGACTCACAGTATTTAGAATAAAATAAAATAAAAAATCCCAAACATTGTGTTATGTTATTCCTCGACCCCTGTTGAGCATTTCAATCAATCAATTAATCAGTGGTATTTATTGAGTGCCTAATGTGTGCAGAGTAATAATAAAAATAATAATAATAATAATAATGGCATTTGTTAAGCACTTACTATAAGCCAAGCACTGTTCTATGTGCTGGAGTACTGTACTAAGTGCTTGGGAGGATACAATATAGCAGAACTGATGGATGCACTCCCTGCTCAGAATGAGGACAGACATTAATGTACGTAAATAAATTAAGGCTATGTACATAAGTGTTTTGGGACATAGGGTGGGATGAATAAAGGGTGTGAATCCAAGTGCGAGATGAAATACCACCAGGTTGACATGTTTCCAAGTGGAGCAAGATCAGAGTTGGGAGAAGCTAGGGAGGGAAGGCTTGTTGGAGGAAAAATAGAATCCCTGGATTCCAGAGCTGAGGGGGATTTTGGAGGTCCTCAAGTCTCTCAATCTGCCTCAAGGTCTGTTCTTCCTCTCCTGGGATAGAAACTACATGAGCTCCTTCAGCAGGCAAATTTCTCACCTAGATAGTTGAAAAGTGTTTCTGTTATTGCCTTAATTTCCTTAATATTAGTGCCTAAGTGTTTTCTTAATTGAGAATTAGCGTGGCGTAGTGGATAGAACATGGACCTGAGAATCAGAAGGTCATGAGTTCTAATCCTGGGTCCATCACTTGTCTGCTGTGTGACCTTGGGCAAGTCACTTCTCTGTGCCTCAGTTACCTCACTTTAAATTCATTCATCCAATATTTATTCATTCATTCAATATCGTATTTATTGAGTACTTACTGTGTGCAGACCACTGTACTAAGCACTTGGAAAGTACAATTCAGCAACAAAGAGAGACAATCCCTGCCCACAATAATGGGCTCACAGTCTAGAAGAATAATTATGATATTTATGAAATACTTACTATGTGCCAGGCAGTGTACTAAGCACTGGGGTGGTTAGAAGCAAATTGGGTTGGACATAGTCCCTGTCCCATGTGAGGCTCACAGTCTCAATCCCCATTTTACAGTTGAGGTTACTGAGGCACAGAGATAATAATAATAATGATGGCATTTATTAAGCACTTACTGTGGGCAAAGCACCATTTTAAGCACTGGGGAGGTTACAAGGTGATCAGGTTGTCCCACGGGGGCTCACAGTCTTCATCCCCATTTTACAGATGAGGTAACTGAGGCCCAGAGAAGTTAAGTGACTTGCCCAAAGTCACACATCTGACAATTGGTGGAGCAGAGATTTGAACCCACAACCTTTGACTCCAAAGCCCTTGCTCTTTCCACAGAGCCATGCTGCTTCTCTGAGATGTAAAGCGACTTGCCCAAGGTCACACAGCAAATGGCAGAGCTGGGATTAGAACCCATGACCTCCTTACTCCAAGGCCCATGCTCTATCCACTAGGCCAAGCTGCTTCATTCATTCATTCATTCATTCAGTAGTATTTATTGAGCACTTACTATGTGCAGAGCACTGTACTAAGTGCTTGGGAAGTACAAGTTGGAAACATATAAAGACGGTACCTACCCAAGTGCCTGGCACACACTCAGGGCTTAAATGCCATCAAAAAAAAAAGAGAGAAACAGCACTCACTTCTAAGGTATCTGTTAAGCGCTTACTATGTGCCAGGCACTGTACTAAGCACTGAGGTGGATACAAGCAAATGGGGTTGGACAACTGTCACATGTGGGGCTCACAGTCTCAATCCTCATTTTACAGTTAATAGAGGCACAGAGAAGTGAAGTGACTTGCCCAAGGTCACACAGCAGACAAGTGGTGGAGCCGAGATTAGAACCCATGACCTCCTGACTACCATTCATTCATTCAATCGCATTTATTATTATTTACCAGCACCATGCTCTATTCATTAAACCATGCTGGTTCTCACTACACCATGTTGTTTCTCGTGGATAGAACCTGCAAGCCCCACGTGGCACAGGGACTGTGTCCAACTTCATTTGCTTACTATATCTGGCATGTAGTAAGTGCTTAACAAATACCATCGTCATTATTATTATTATTAATTATTAATTAATTAATTATTAATAAATAATAATAATAATCTCACTGAAATTTCTTCTGGTGGAGTATATCATTGTCATCTTCATCACCATTCTCTCCCCTTCATGTCGACTAAGGCCTACTCTGTGAAGAGCACTGGAAAGAATACGTAGAAGAAGCTACCTTTTCCCCTGAGCTTAGACTCTAGTGGGAGGGACAAATACATAGACATTGATTAATATGCCACACTTAAAAAAGAATGAAAGTAGAAGTAAATAGTAATGACAAGCTCATGATGTAAATATAAATTAATTTCCTCCACCTTCACCTCTGGTAATTAATTAATTAATGATGGCCTATATTAAGCCCTTACTATGTGCAAAGCACTGTTCTAAGCTCTGGGGTCAATACAAGGTAATCAAGTTGTCCCAAGGGGGGCTCACAGACTTAATCCCCATTTTCCAGATGAGGTAACTGAGGCACAGAGAAGTTAAGTGACTTGCCCAAAGTCACACAGCTGACAGGTGGCGGAGCTGATATTTGAACCCATGTCCTCTGACTCCAAAGCCAGGGCTCTTTCCACTAGGCTATACAGCTTAGTTCTGCTGGATCTTCCCAATATTGAACCGGCTCAAATTGGCGTCTCCTCCTGCCTCACACTCAGCACTCAACATCTAATAATTTCCCCCACCATAGCTAGCTAGCACTCCATTCTGGACATTCCTGCTAGGGGCGGGGGGGGGGGGGGGGATTTTGAGCCTGTTGTTGGGTAGGGATTGTCTCTTTTGGTTACTGAATTGTATTTTCCAAGTGCTTAGTACACTGCTTTCCACACAGTATGCGCTCAATAAATATGATGAAATAAATGAATGAATGAAAGTAGGAGGCTCAGTGCTCTTCACCCCATGAGTCCGAAACAGCACTCTGACTGGGACTTTTCATCAAGACAAAGAGAATGCTGATCTTAGCTCACTGTGGCTTTACCAGGAGGCAAGCTAAAAACCACCTCATTTTCCAAATGAAATTATACTCAGGCATTCACAAGTGAGGCCAAGTTGCTAAATTTGAAAATATAAAGGCAGTAATGGTGCTTGGACTCCATCCCTGCAGTTGGAATGGGTCCAAAATCATGACTTATGGCTTCATGAGGGAGTGACTGATTTCCGGGATTAGCTCTTTCCTGCCTCAGGTCTGCCAATAAAAAGGCACTTCATTCATTCCCCTAATACTGATTCAGGCCTCTAGTTACTGGGCTCTTGGAGGGGAGGGGAGAGATATAGGAGACACAGCATCTGACTTCAAAGAGTTCAGATGAATAACACCTTAATGTTGACTAGTAATTTTTTTGGTATTTGTTAAGTGTTTACTGTGTGCCAGGCATTGTACTAAGCCCTAAGATAGATGCAAGCCAGTCAAGTTGGGCACAGACCCTATCCCAACCTGGGGCTCATAGTCTTAATCCCCATTTTACAGAGGAGGTAACTGAGGCAAAGTGAAGTGGCTTGCCCAATGTCACACAGCAGACAAGTAGCAGAGCTGGGATTAGAACAAGGACCTTCTAACTTCCAGGCCTATGCTCTCTCTATTAGGTCATACTGCTTCTCAGTGAGATTGATGATTGTCACTCATTCTCCAACTGCACCTGTAAGGAGACTTCATTCAATCTATCAGTGGTACTTATTGAACATTACTGTGTGCAGAGCACTGCATTAATCACTTGGGAAAGTACAATACAATAGAGTTGGTGGGCACAATCCCTGCCCACAAGGAACTTCCATTCAGTATTATGGCACAGCCTGGAAGAGTGGAAGTGTCACTCACTGATCTGCACATTTTGCTCCTCTAAAATACTACCCTACCCTACTTGCTATAACTTGATCAGATCTGTCTCACTGCCAACCCTGTCCTCATGTTCCCCACCGCTACATAGACAACAGACCACCACTCTTCTCACCTTCAAAGCATTATTAAAATCACATCTTCTCCAAGAAGACGTTCCTAATGAAGACCCTATTACCCCTACTCCTTCTCCCTTCCGCATTACCTACACATTTGAATCTATATCCTTTAAGCTCTTCATAGTCACCCCACCCTCAGCACATAGTATTTATGTACACATTGGTAATTTGCATTAACGTTTGCCTCTCCCTCTAGAACCCCTCTCAGGGTCATACCTGGTGAGTTTCCAGTACTCTACCAGTCTTGGCTTTGGGAGGGACAGTTAAACTGGGCCATACCCATTCCATTCCTAATTTGAGCAGTGGCTAGCGAGTGGAAGGCAATCTGCCACAAGTCAAAACTCCCCTGTGCTGGGCAGCAGCACGGGAGAGAGTTGAGGGTGGAGACTCAAGTTTACTGTGTGGAAGGAGGCAGTGGTAAACCACTTACATATTTTTACCAAGAAAACTCTATGGATACACTACCAGAATGATTGCAGATGGAGAATGGGGCATTTTGGAAGAGCTGTATCCATGGTGTTGCTGTGGGTCGGAAACGACTCGACGGCATAAGATAAGACTTCCTCTAGACTGTAAACTCATTGTGGGCAGGGGATGCATCTAGAAACTCTGTTGTTTTGTCCTCTTCCAATAACTTAGTACAGTGCTTTACACACAACAAATTCCATTGATTGACTGATAGACTGTGGGTTTAACTTACTCCCTGAGCATGCTATGAATGTAATCAGACTCACTGCACCTGATGTACAGAAACCGGCACCTAAACCATAGAGGTTGTGGTTATAATCAGACTCACTGTTTCTAAGGTAAGAAGAATGGCCCCCAAGTCATAGAAAACATGGGTAAAATCGGACTCACTGCTTCTAATGTACCAAGACCAGCCTCCAAGCCATTAGAGTTCAATGGTAGGGTTGATTTTAACAGGATTATCAGCCCTTTTTCTGAAGACTTAGAGACTAAGAGACCCCTCCTGACACCCAAAGCCTTAATGAAGGCACATCTCCTCTAAGAAGCCTTCCCTGACTAAGCCTGCCTCGCCTCTTCTCCCAGTCCCTTCTGCATTACCCTGATTTACTCCCTTCATTCATCCTCCCTCCCTCCCATCCCCACAGCACATATTTATATATATATATTTATTTATTTATATTAATGCCTGTCTCCTCTCTAGACTATGAGCTCATTGTGGGCAGGGAATGCATCTGTTTGTTGCTATACTCTCACAAGCACTTAGTACAGTGTTTTGCACACAGTAAGGATTCAATAAATACAATTGAATGAATGAATATGTGGTTTATCAAGGGCAGTGTTCATATGTTTTACATATGTATATTCCCCAACCACCTAGTCTAGTGCATTGCAACTAGTAATAATGAAAATAATGGCAGTGGTAGAAAGTTGTATTCAGTACTTTCATACTAAAGCACCATGCCTCACACTGAATGTTAATTGAATGTATGAGTGGATGGATGGATGGTTAAGGCCACAACCATTTTTTAACTAAACATTACCCTGGATTTTTTCACTTTATGAGGCACACGGGGAACAAACAGAACTGATCTCTATATTGGTCTGTCTACTCAGATGATTTTTTGTACATTGAAGCAGTAATTTACTCTCTCGTTCCCCTCGAGGCCAGAAAGAATCAATGTGCTTTCCAAAATATAGAGACAAATTGAGGTCTTTTTTAAAGATTTCTTGATTTTCTAAATTCCAATGCTGACTGTTCTAGGATTTCTTTGTATACATAAAATTAGTGAAAGGTAAAGCCAGTCAACCTTCCCTTCACAATGAAAACTATTCTCCAGGTACTCAGTGCCTCACCTAAATTATAGGCATTATGTTTGGAACAACACATAGTATGTTATTCACACCATGGTCAAGATTTGGGATTAAGACCACTCTCCATCAAATCAACCGAAGCTCAGCTTTCTCCCCCCGCACAGTGACTCATTCCAAACTCCTGGTAAGGACAGCGGTTTGAAATGCGTCTGGCAGTCCCTCTGTTAGAGATATTGTGCAAACTCACATATCCTGAGAATGGGTGCTTCCGCATTTATAAAACAGCATAAGAAAAACTGTCCTGTAAGGGATGTGATTTAATGAGGAAGATGTCCCAAAAGATGCAAGAAAAATTTTACACCAGCTTGGCAAAGGAGAAAAAAAAATCTCCCCTATTCCAATCCATCCCTACAGTGAGGCAAAATCTATATTGGTCTGTCTGCTCAGATGCTATTTAGTGCATTGAAGCAGTAATTTACTGACTGTCACCCTTGAGGCCTAAATCAATGCAGTTTACTCAAATCCCTGGGATTAACCCATTATTTATTGAGACTTGATATTATCCTTTGGAGTAATAATGTGGAGCCTTCCATCTGCCACAGAGTATATATTTTCAGTGGAAAGAAAAATGAACTTTCTGATTATAACCAAACAATAACAAAGAATATAGCCAATGTAAAAATGGTTGAGTGACTGCACTGTAAACAGCTACACATTTTTCATTCTAGCCCACAAAGCACTTTCTTTCCTTTATCTAATTTTTGACAGAAGACAAAACAAAATTACAAAAGGAAAATAAAAGTATTCTGAAATGCTAGAAGAAAAATGAAGCAGTATTAGTAGCTTCAGCAGAAACAACCGAGAGCAGAATACTATGTAGTTGGGGAACCAACATAAGAAATCTCAAGCACTTCATAGTCACCTCACCCTCAGCCCCATAGCATTTAAGTATATATCTACCATTTATTTTCATTTCTGTCACTCCCTTTAGACTGTAAGCTCATTGTACTAACTCCATTGTATTGCTCTGCTCCAAGTGCTTAATACACATGCTCTGAACAGAGGAAGAGCTCAATAAATACCATTATTGATGAATTGATTCCTCTTTCGTCAGGAGTTACTCCTAAAGCTTCTTCAGGAGTTGCTGTTTGATTCCTAGAGAAATGGGTAACTGTTGGAGGTTTATGAGGCCTGGGAAGGAACATGCAGAGAGGCATTTTAGAAAATATGACCTGAACAGCAAAGTAAAGTGAGGATTTGAGAAAGGGAGATCAATGAGGAGGCCGATGCAGCAGTCAAGCCAGGATAAGACAAGTGCCTGGACTTGTTGTGGGATAGCCATTTATTGGTGAGGAGAGGATTCTGTAGATGTAGAGGACAAATCTGCAGGATTTGCCAGAACTGAAAATGAGAATGAAAGAGATGAGTCAAGGTAAAGTTAGATGGGGGAGGGGATTTGGAAGAGAAGATTAGGAGTTCAGTTTCCAACAAGGAAACTGAGGAAGTGGCAGAATAAAGAGATATCCTGGAGGCAGAAGGAAATGTGAAATTGCAGAGAAATCAAAGCTGGCTAGGTAGATTTGGGAATCATCTGTATAGAAATGATGTCAGAGAGGTAGCTGGCCACTTCTCTGAGAAGGAAGAAGCAGCGTGGACTACTGGAAAGGGCATGGACCCGGGAGTCACAGGACCTGAGTTCTAATCCTGGCTCTGCCACTTGTCTTCTGTGTGACTTTGGGGAAGTCATTTAACTTTTCTGTGCCTCGGTCACCTCATTTGTAAAATGAGGATTACGTCTGTGTCCAACCCAATTATCTTGTATGTACTCCAAGTTTAGTAGTAACAAAAACCATAAGAAAAAAAGTGGAAAACCAGTAGAGAACTGTCAGGAAAGACAAGGTTAGATAGTTCTTCCAGGAGAAGGGTGTGGACCACGGGGATGAAAACAGCCAATATGTCCAGGAGGATGAGGAGAGTATAGAATCCATTAGCTCTATCAAGAAGGAGATCACTAGTGATTTTGGAGAATGTGGTCTCAGTGAAGTGAAGAGTGTGGAAACCGATTTATGGCGGGTCACAAAGGGAGTTGGAGGAAAGAAAATGGAGGCAGCAAGTATTCACAGTCCATTTAAGGAGTCTGAATGGGACTGTGAGGAGGAATGTGGGGTATTAGCTGGAGGGTGTCTTTATGCTACCCAATTCCAAATTTCCTCTATTAGACCACAGTCTCCTCCTGCTCTCTTTCCCATACACCCATCCCTTCCAAATCTGTTCTTTTTTATGGCAAATGTTAAGCACTTACTTACTATGTGCCAGGCACTGTTCTAAGCAATGGGGTAGATACAAGGTAATCAGGTTGTATCTAGTTCAAGCCCCATATGGGGCTCACAGTCTTAATCCCCATTTTACAAATAAGGTAACTGAGGCACAGAGAAGTTAGGTGATTTGCCCAAGATCACACAGCAGACAAGTGGCAGAGCCAGGACAAGAACCCAGGTCCTTCTGACTCCCAGGTCTGTGCTCCATTCATTAGGTCTTACTGCTCCTCCACAGAAACTTCAGTTCTTTTGACTCCTTCCAATATTCTTCAGCCATCCTATCCCATTTAGTCTTCATACTCAAACTAGCTTCTCCTGATGCACAAATCAACAAACTCAACATCATCCTCTCCACTGAACTCAATTCCCTTGCTCTTCTGTCCCTATGCTGGTCTTGTATCACTTACCGTAATCCTGGATCAACTCCACAGTCTGCTTCCTCCACTCCTGTGCCTGAGTTGTGGAGTGCTGTTAGAGGAAATCCAGATATCTCTCTGGCCTTGTCCACCTTAAATTCATTCTTATTTGCTTCATTTTGGCCCTCTCCACTGCCCAACAATACTTTCTTAATTCACTCCCATACCCACTGCCCCTGGCAGCTGTTCCAGACATTTAAATCCCTCCTCAAGCCTCCCGTCCCTCCACCCCACCATCTCTTTCCCCTAATGATCTGGCCACATACTTCATCAACAAAATTGAAGTCATCAGATGTTTTTCTTAAAATCTCCCCTGCTCATCTCCAATTCCCCCACCTCCTCCATCCTCTTCTACTCTTGTTACATTCCCTGGAGTAACTCAAGATGAGATCTCTTGCCTCCTCTCTAAATCTATCCCTTCCAACTGTGCTTCTGGCCCCATCCCTCCAAACCTTTTTAAAACACTTGACCCCTCTCTTCTTCAATCCTTGAATACCATCTTCAGCTGTTCACTTTCCAGTGACTTTTTCCCCACTGGTTTCAAGCATGCTCATCTATTCTAAAAAAACCCTTCCCTTGACCCCGCTCCTTCCAGTTATTGTACCATCTCCTTCCAAACCATTCCTCTCCAAACTTCTTGAGAATTACTTACACCTGCGGTCTCCAACTACTTTCCTCCAATCCCTCTTAAATCCCCTTCACTCAAGAGAAACAGCCCTCTCTATGGTAACCAATGACCTTCTCTCAAAATCTAGTGGGTTCTACTCTATCCTAATCCTCCTAGACATTTCAGTTGCCTGTGACACTACTGACCACCTCCTTCTAGAAACTTTATCTAACCTTGGCTTCACTGACACTGTCCTCTCTTGATTCTCCTCCTATCTCTTTGACCATTACTTCTCAGTTTCTTTGCTGGCTCTCCTCTGCCTCCCACCCTCTGACAGACTAGCTCCCCTCTATTCTGCATCTACACCCGCTCCTTTGGAGAATTTGCCTGTTTTCAATTACCATCTTTATGCAGATGATTCACAAATCTACATCTCCAGGCCCAACCTATCTTCTTCACTGCAATCTCACATTTCGTCCTGTCTTCAGGACATCTGGATGTACCGTCATCACCTCAAACTCAACCTGTCCAAAACTGAACTCCTTATCTCCCCAACCAAATCCTGTCTTCCCATGTCTTTCCCATCACTGTAGACAATATCACTATCCTCCCTCTCTCCCACATCTTCTTTGGCATTGTTCTGGATTCATCTGTCTCATTGCACCCACAAATTTGATCTGTTACCAAATCCTGTTTGTTCTAACTTTAAAGCATTGCTAAAAATTACCTTTTCCTCTCCATACAAATTGCTACTACTCTGATCTAAGCACTTATCCTATCTCAACTTGACTACTGCATCTGCTGCCTTGCTGACCTCCCTGCCTCCTGTCTCTCCCCACTCAAGTCCATATTTCACTCTGATGCATGGGTCATTTTTCAACAAAAACGTTCAGTCCATGTTTCCCCACTCCTCAAGAACCTCCAGTGATTGCCCATCCACTTCCTTAACAAACAGAAACTCCTCACCATTGGATTTAAAGCACTCAATCATCTTGCCCTATCCTACCTCACTTCAATGATCTCTTACTATAGTCCAGTCCACACACTCCTCCACCTCTAGCGCCAGCTTACTCACTGTGTCCTGATTCATTCATTCATTCAAACGTATTTATTGAGCGCTTACTGTGTGCAGAGCACTATACTAAGCACTTGGGAAGTACAAGTAGAGACGGTCCCTACCCAACAACGGGCTCACAGTTTAGAAGGGGGAGACAGACAACAAAACAAAACATGTGGACAGGTGTCAAGTCATCAGGACAAATGGAATTAAAGCTAGATGCACATCATTAACAAAATAAATAGAATAGTAAATATGTACAAGTAAAATAGAGTAATAAATCTGTACAAACATATATACAGGTGCTGTGTGGAGGGGAAGGAGGTAGGGTGGGGGGTGGGGAGGAGGAGAGGAAAAAGGGAGCTCAGTCTGGGACGGCCTCTTGGAGGAGGTGAGCTCTCAGTAGGGCTTTGAAGGGAGGAAGAGAGCTAGTTTGGCAGATGTGTGGAGGGAGGGCATTCTAGGCCAGGGGGAGGATGTGGGCTGGGGTCGATGGTGGGACAGGTGAGAACGAGGCACAGTTAGCAGCAGAGGAGTGGAGGGTGCTGGTTGGGCTGAAGAAGGAGAGAAAGGAGGTGAGGTAGGAGGGCGCGAGGTGATAGAGAGCCTTGAAGCCAAGAGTGAGGGGTTTTTGCTTGATGCATAAGTTATCGGGGACCATCTTTGAAATGTCTCATTTTGAAAAACGCTGTCGCCGGAGCTGTGTGGCTGTGTTCAAGAAAGACAGACACTCCTCCAAAGCTGCATCCACCTGCAAGGCTGGGCAAATGGTGTGAATCTGCATTCCCACAGTTTGTATTATCCTTGGTCATGATGATTATTATGGGATAGGCACAGCCTCTAGGTCAAGATGCTCAGTTCCCCTGACCATTGAGAAATATTAGAACATTTAAAGCTGTAGAATGTGCATGGAGCACTGCACTATGCACTTGGGAGAAGACAATTCAATAGAGTTGGTAGACACATCACCTGTCTACAAGGAGCTTACAGAAAGAAAACCTCACTGAACCATCCAAATTCCATCAAGTGTGAGTCATCTGTGGCTGCATTAGGTTTTCCAAACTCCAGCTACTAGGCGACCTTGTGTTCATCCAAGCCCTTTAGAGACCTTTGCATGATTTCCTGTGAGGAGATCAATCCCAGCCCACGGCTCCTCACTTGGTGCATCTATCTCATCTCATCTATCTCACTGCTGACCCCTTTCCCTTGTCCTCTGCCTAACCTGGAACTCCCTCCCACTCTGTATATGCCGGACTACTACTCTCTTCACTTTCAAAGCATTATTAAGGTCACATCTCTTCCCAGAGGCCTTTTCCTTGGCTCACACTCCCTTCTGCCTCATCTATACACTTGGATCTGTGATCCTTGGGCATTTGATATTTGCCCTTCCCCGAACCCACAGCACTTATTTACATATCTTTAAATTATATATTACAAATGATTTATTTATATTAATGCCTGTCTCCTCCTCTAGACTGTAGGCTCATTATAGGCAGGGAATGTGTCTTCTAATTCTTTTATACTGTACTCTCCTAAATGCTTCATACGGAACATACCATTGACTGATTAATTGGCTGATATTATTGAATACCCCAAGCATCGTATATGTGCTATGCTTTCTAATAACCCTGAAAACACCACCTAGTGGAAATATCAGAGGTCTGGGTGTCAGGAGACCTGGATTACTGCCTTCTATGTGAGCTTGAGTAAGTAATAGAATTTCTCTGGGCCTTAGTTTTCTTATCTGTAAAATATAGGTAATAATAACAGCCCCCTTCCTACCTCATGAGGATCTTGCAAGGACAAAATGAACTGATTGATGTGAAAACATGTGGGGAAATAAAAATGCCCTACCACTTAAAGTTATTATGATTATTATTATCGCTCTTATTCTCGTCCTCCATATCGCCCTTCCTCAGCCTAGCACAACAACAGCAACAGTTGCTAAGGAGTGACTTGAGAATCACTGAAGTCTTCCTTGGAGCCTCACATCACCTGCTGGAGCTGCAGTATCTGAAGTCCGGGAGGCGTGCTACCTCTGTTACCGTTCGACCTGCGTGTTCTTCCTCCCCTCCCTGTCCACATGGCTACAAGAGAGGGATTCTGTGTGTGTTTCATGAATTTCATGAAGCGACGTGACCTGTTGGAAAAAGCACCGGCTTGGGAGTCAGAGGAGGTGAGTTCTAATCCTGTCTCTGCTTCTGGTCTGCTGTGTGACCTTTGATAAGTCACTTAACTGCTCTCTGCTTCAGTTTCCTCATCTATACAATGAGGACTGAATACCCGTTCTCTCTCCTACTTAGACTATAAGCCCCATGTGGCATAGGGCCTGTATTTGGTCTGATTCTCATGTATCTACTCATGCATCATGTATCTATCTCATGGCTCCACTGACACTGTCCTCTCTTGGTTCTCCTCCTATCTCTCTGGCCACTCATTCTCAGTCTCTTTTGTGGGCTCCTCCTCTGCCTCCCACCCCCTAACTGTGGGGTCCCTCGAGGTTCAGTTCTGGGTCCCCCTTCTATTCTTCATCTACACCCATTCCCTTAATTCACATGGCTTCAACTACCACCTCTATGGGGATGATACTCAAATCCACATCCCAGCCCGGATCTCTCTTCTTCTCTGCAGTCTCATATTTCCTCCTACCTTCAGGATATCTCTACCTGTATGTTCAGTCTATGCTCATCCACCTCGATATCAGACAAAAATTCCTTACCACTGGCTTTAAATAACTTCATCACCTTGCTCTCCCCACCCTCCCCCTCCTCCCCCACACCCCACCACTTCTCTCCTTCCACAACCCAGCCCACACACATTGGTCCTCTAGGGCTAACCTTTTCACTGTGCCTTGATCTTGCCTGTCTCGCTGCCGACCCCTAGCCCACTTCCTGCCTCTGGCCTGGAAGGCCCTCCCTTCTCAAATCTAACAGACAATGACTCTCCCCCCCTCCACCCCCTTCAAAGCCTTATTGAAGGCACATCTCCTCCAAGAGACCTTCCTAGACTAAGCCCCACTTCTCCTCATCTCCCACTCCCTCCTGCATTTCCCTGACTTGATCCCTTTACTCTTCCCCCTGCCCAGCCCCACAACACTTATGTACATATCTGTCATTGTATTTATTTGTACTGATGTCTGTCCCCCTCCATCTAGACTGTAAGCTTGTTGTGGGCAGGGAATGTGACTGTTTATTGTTGCATTGTACTTTCTCAAGTATTTAGTATGGTGCTCTGCACCCATAAGCACTTAATAATTATGATTGAATGAATGAATATCTCCCTACTCCTCAAGAACCTCCAAAGGCTGCCCAACCACTTCCACAGTAGATAGCAACTCCTTACCATCAGTTTTAAAGCACTCAATCAGCTTGTCCCCACCTATCTTGCCTCCCTGATTTCCAAGTACAACCCAACCCACATAGTTGGCTCCTCTAATGCCAACCTACTCACTCTACCTTGATCTTATCTATCTCACTGCCAAGTCCTCACCCATGTCCTGCCTCTGGCCTGGAACGCCCTCCCTCTTCATATCCAACAGGTGAACATTCTCCACACCTTCAAAGCCTTAATAAAAACACATACAAACCTGGGTCCTAATCCCAGCACCATCAATTGTCTGCTTTGATCTTGGGCAAGTCACATGACGTCTCTGTATCTCAGTCATCTCATCTGTAAAATGGGGATTAAGACTATGAGCCCCATATGGCATTCATATGGTGGAAAGAGCACGGGCTTTGGAGTCAGAGGTCATGAGTTCAAATCCTGGCTCTGCCAATTGTCAGCTGTGTGACTTTGGGCAAGTCACTTAACTTCTCTGTGCTTCAGTTACCTCATCTGTAAAATGGAGATTAAAACTGTGAGCCCCCTGTGGGACAACTTGATCACCTTGTAACCTCCCCAGCGCTTAGAACAGTGCTTTGCACATAGTAAGCGCTTAATAAATGCCATTATTATTATTATTATATGGGACTGGGACTGTGTCCAACTTCACTATGGACAATTCATGGTCACTTCTGCATGTTAATTGTTAACTGCCGGCTCTGCCACTTGTCTACTGTGTGACCTTGGGCAACTCACTTCACTTTTCAGTGCCTCAGTGACCTCTTCTGTAAAATGGGGATTATGATGAGAGCCCCATGGGCCTCATTCTCACCTGTCCCGCCGTCGACCACCGGCCCACGTCCTACCCCTGGCCTGGAATGCCCTCCCTCTGCCCACCCGCCAAGCTAGCTCTCTTCCTCCCTTCAAAGCCCTACTGAGAGCTCACCTCCTCCAGGAGGCCTTCCCAGACTGAGCCCCCTCCTTCCTTTCCCCCTCCTCCCCCTCCCTCCCACCTTACCTCCTTCCCCTCCCCACAGCACCTGTATATCTGTATATATGTTTGTACGTATTTATTACTCTATTTTATTTGTACATATTTATTCTATTTATTTTATTTTGTTAATATGTTTTGTTCTGTTCTCGTCTCCCCCTTCTAGACTGTGAGCCCGCTGTTGGGTAGGGACCGTCTCTATATGTTGCCAACTTGTACTTCCCAAGCGCTTAGTACAGTGCTCTGCACACAGTAAGCACTCAATAAATATGATTGAATTAATTAATTAATTAATTAATATCTTGCCCAGTGCTTAGTACACAGTCCCTGGCACAGAGTAAGTGCTTAACAAGTACCATAAAAAAGATCTCCTCCAAGAGGCTTTCAGCAATTAAGCCCTCATTTCCTCTTTGTTCCCTTGCACTAAGATTTGTACCCTTTATTTACCCTTCCCCTGCCCCCACAGCAGTTATGTACACATCTGTACATTAATTTATTAATTTGTATTAATGCCTGTCTCCTGCCTCTAGACTGTAAGCTCATTGTGAGCAGAGAATGTGTCTTCCAACTCTACTGTATTGTACTGTCCCAAGCACTAGTATCATGCTCTGTACACAGTAAGCACTCAATAAATATCATTGATGGATTGACTGATTGATTAAAACATAAGTTCTTAATAAATGATATTATTATTATATGAAGAGAAAATCCTTTAATGTTCAAAACTCAATCCAGAAGATCAACATGACTTAATTGTTCTTGGAAAAAATGGAAACACCGGTTCCCTCTACTTACCAGTTCATCCAGACTGTGACTGAATCCATGAAGAGCCAGCACTATGTCTGCTAATCATTCAGGATAGAACCTCCAAGGCAAAGAAAGTGAAATACGAACACAGTGGTCAACTTTCTATTTGCAAAATGAATACACATCCATCCTCCTCCAAGACTCTGGCTACAAATGCTGTCTCTGGGGCTTATGTTGTGCTACAAAAATCCTGGATTAGTCAATTTGGTTTTAACAAATTGGGGAATTACCTGTGGAGATTTGCTCTTGGGACAGTCTGCATTGGCAGTGGAACAAATACAAACATATTTTACCTATATATCTATCTATATAGATAGATAGATAGATAGATAGATAGATAGATAGATATAGATATAGATAGATATAGATAGATATAGATATAGGTGTATATAGATATACACACACACACCCCAGAAATCAGATCTCCAATTAAATGTTGCCAACTAGAAATTTTTTTCCTGATTAGAGTGAAACAAGAGCATTTCTTATTACTCTTCTCTGACTCTTACAGTTTCTCCATCAGCACCTATCATGGCCCAGAAACTCCCAAACATAACAGCCTCTCTGCCTCAGAATGTAGCATCTGAACTCTATGGCTAGGTCTTTGTTTACCCTCCCCTCAGGTGGCTGTGGGGGCCAAAAAGTTGCCGAGCATAAGTCTGTCTCTCCTTTATTCATCCCCACTCCCAGCCCTACAGCACTTATGTACATATATGTAATTTATTTATGCATATCAATGTCTGTCTCCCCCACTTTATACTGTAATCTCATTGTGGGCAAGGAATGTGTCTGCTTATTATTATACTGTACTCTCCCACGGGCTTAATATAATGCTCAACACACAGTAAATAAATAAGATTGAATGAATGACGGAATGACCTTCTAGGGCAGAGGGAAAATGGTGTCCGTGCTGGGATGCCAGAGCCCTAGTCACTGGGGTAGGAGGGTGTGGGGGTGGAGAGGAGCACCCTCTTATCCCAGTGACTAGGGCAGTGTCGGGGTGGAGAGGAGCAGCAGCTGTCTGGACACACAGTAACTGTTCACATCAGTAAATAAGCCCCCAATAGATGTGTGGCCCTTGTGGGCATGACTGATACCCTCATTTTCTTTACATTTTCATGGCCATGGAGGTGGTAGGTGCTCCCCAAATCTCTTTTCAAACCACAGCAACCACACAAAAACATGCTAACCATCACAAACACTCAAATATACACTCACTTTACACACACCCTCACACATACTCATCCTCACACACAATTACCATCTCACACACTATCACGTACACAAATCCTCACACCTACACACCGTCATGTACCCTCAAACACACCTTCGCTCACACTCACCCTCACCCACATGCACACTATTCCACACGCCCTCAAATACTCTCACACAAACTAGAGCACGGGTCAGAAGGTTATGAGTTCTTATGCCAGCTCCACCACTTGTCTGCTGTGTGACCTTGAGCAAGTCATTTCACTTCTCTGTGCCTCAATTACCTCATCTGTAAAATGGGGATTGAGACTGTGAGCCTCACATGGTACAGGGACTGTGTCCAACCTGATTTGTCTGTATCTACCCCAACAGTGCCTGGCACATAGTAAGCACTTAGCAAATACCATTATTATTATTATTATTATTACTAATCTTCATACATACTTATTGCCACACATACTCATCTACACTCACACACTACACCTTCATGCACACTCACCATTGCAAACACATTCGCCCTCAACCACACACCCTCACACATACTGTCACATACATTCACCTCCACACACAACCACACACCAACCCTCACACACATGCACACACCCTCACACTCACTCACCCTCACAGACACCCACGCGCATGCTCATCCTCACATACCCACATACCCTCACACCCACACCTTATTCCCACACACACTCAAATACGCTCACAGTCACACATCCTCACACATTTACCACTCTAACACACACATTCAGCCTAACACACATCCTCACTTCACACATGAATCTTCTCAAACACAACCCTCTGGCACACTCACCCTTATTCAAAAAAATACTATACTACACTTCACTATACTTATATACTTTTATATTTCACTCTACTGGCCAGATAATCTCTGTGCAGAAACGCTCTGGGCATGTTACTCCCCTCCTCAAAAATCTCCAGTGGCTGCCTGTCAACCTACAAATCAAGCAAAAACTCCTCACTCACAGCTTCAAGGCTCTCCATCCCCTCGCCCCCTCCTACCTCACCTCCCTTCTCTCCTTCTACAGCCCAGCCCGCACCCTCCGCTCCTTTGCCTCTAACCTCCTCACTGTACCTCATTCTCACCTGTCCCGCCGTCGACCCCTGGCCCACATCCTCCCCCTGGCCTGGAATGCCCTCCCTCCACACATCCGCCAAGCTAGCTCTCTTCCTCCCTTCAAAGCCCTACTGAGAGCTCACCTCCTCCAGGAGGCCTTCCCAGACTGAGCCCCCTTTTTCCTCTCCTTCTCCCCATCAATCCCCCTCTGCCTACCTCTTTCCCCTCCCCACAGCACTTGTATATATTTGTACATATTTATTACTCTATTTATTTTACTTGTACATATTTACTACTCTAATTTATTAATGATGTCCAAATAGCTATAATTATATTTATCCTAATGGTTTTGACACTTGTCTACATTTTGTTTCGTTTTCTGTCTCCCCCTTCTAGACTGTGAGCCCATTGTTGGGTAGGGACTGTCTCTAGATGTTGCCAACTTGTACTTCCCAAGTGCTTACTACAGTACTCTGCACGCAGTAAGCCTTCAATAAATACAATTGAATGAATGAATGAGTATGGAATTGCCTCTCTATGCTAGCTAATGACAACTCTAAAGGCATTAAATCTTGGCTAATTAGTTATATTGCCTCAGCACAAAATCCTCCTACTAAACCAAGGTTCAGTCTGCACAGACAGCAAAATAGAAATGTGATCAGTTCTAAAAGCTCTCAGTGTCAACTTGCTCCCATTTACTTCGATATGTATCAGTGTGTATGGTGGAACTTTAATTCCAAGTTCCAGTCTCAACAACTCCCTTATCTTCTATTTTTTCCTCATCCTTCATCGTGCTCTACTGCTACCCCTCTGCCTTTCTTTCTTTGTCTCTGCTTCCTTGCTATTCTTTTTTTTTATGATACTTGTTAAGTACTTACTGCTTGCCAGGCACTGTACTAAAAGCTGGGGTAGATGCAAGATAATCATTCTGGACACAGTCCAAGACTGCTTTAACCCCCATCTTGCAGTTGAGTTAATTGAGGTGTAGAGAAGTGAAGTGACTTGTCCAAGGTCACTCAGGAGACTATTGGCAGAGCAAAGATAAGAACCCAGGTCCTCTGACTCTCAGGCCAGCACTTGGCCACACTATTTCTTTTTCCCCCTCCCTTTATCTCAATTGCATTCACCTGTATCAAGCAGCACTAAATGGTCAGTATTTCACTGAAAACAAAACATCAAATAACCAGTGGAGAGGAAGCACCATAGAACACCAAGACCATTCAGGGCCACTTTATCAGTGGATTCTTCTGGTGAGCATTCATTTTAATTATAAAATTGATGATCTAGAAGAATGTTAAGTAACCAACTGAACCTTAATGCTCTTTAAGGGTCTGGGCAAACACATCTCAGTTGGTCACTTTCTTCATCATTTTCGAAAGTACAGGCTGGATGCCTGCTGTGTGTGTTCAGAATATTCTCCTAGGTACATAGTGTAGGCTGGGTGCCTGATATATGCAGGACATTGTGTTAGGCATTTAGGAAGCATACAGAAGAAGTAAGAGACACAGTCCTTGCCTTCACTAGCTCACGACTGAGTGGGGGAAGACAAGCAGATATATCACCTATAAAATTTATCACATATAAAAGATTGCAAGATAAGATACAACAAGAATAGTGAACAATAATTATAATGAGTCAGAAGCAGTAAAATGATATTCTACATTGTGGAATTCTAGAACTCTATTGCTATAAAGATTCTCAAAGTACCCCTGGTTCATCTTTCAGTTTCTGAGTAGAATTATACCAAAACTGGTCTACTACACTCAGACCAACAAGGAAATCTGTTTTTAAAAGATATTTTGGACAATAATAATAATGATGGTAGTTTTAAGCACTTCCTAGGTGTCAAACACTGGGGTAGATTCAAACTGATAATTCTAATAATAATGGTATTTATTAAGCACTTACTATGTGTAAAGCACTGTTCTAAGTGCTGGGGAGGTTGCAAGTTGATCAGATTGTCCCACGGGGGGCTCACAGTCTTAATCCCCATTTTACAGATGAGGTCACTGAGGCCCAGAGAAGTTAAGTGACTTGCCAAAGTCACACAGATGACAAGTAGCAGAGCTGGGATTTGAACCCATGAGTGCTCAATAAATACGATTGATGATGACCTCTGACTCCAAAGCCCATGCTCTTTTCCACTGAGCCATGCTGCTTCTCTAAATCTAACCTGCTGATCAGGTTAGACACAGTCCCTGTCTCACATGGTGCTTGAAGTCTTAATCCCCATTTTACAAATGAGGTAACTGAGGCACCGAGAAGTTATGTGACTTGCCCGAGTTCACACAGCAAAGTGGTGGAACCTGGATTAGAAGCCAGGTCCTTCTGACTCCCAAACCCATGCTCTATCCACATTCAGCCCTGAGAAGAGAATCAAAACCAGTCATAAACTTAGTCAGACATCTCGCATCAACTTCTAAAGTAAGGGCAGGCAGAGATGCAAGATATTCTGAGCAATATTTGAAATATGGATAATGGGGCAAAGCTTAGAATGAATTCATTCATTCATTCATTCAATTGTATTTATTGAGCGCTTACTGTGTGCAGAGCACTGTACTAAGCACTTGGGAAGTCCAAGTTGGGAACATATAGAGACAGTCCCTACCCAACAGCAGGCTTACAGTCTAGAAGGGGGAGACAGAGAACAAAACAAAACATATTAACAAAATAAAATAAATAGAATAAATATGTACAAATAAAATGAATAAATAAATAGAGTAATAAATATGTACAAGCATTTATACAGGTGCTGTGGGGAGGGGAAGGAGATAAGGCAGGAGGGATGCGGAGGGGGAGGAGGGGAAGAGGAGAGAGGGACCCAGAGAATGATGGGTACCAAGGGGTAGTGGATGCCGGAGTTTCGGGTACCAGTGGGATAGGAATCAGATGGGTGATGGGTGCCAGGTTGGGGGTAGGGGGAGATGGGTTACCAGGAGTTTGGGGACTGAGGAAGGGGTATCATAGGGTGGTGGGTACCCAGGGGCTTGGGGAGTGGAGGAGCACTGCCAGTAGTCAGGGCCCCAGTCTCCTGCCTCTGGGGGTGGGAAGCGGGGGATTGGATGTGGATTATTGTAGGTCTTTCTCCCTAAAGTGGCATAAAACAAGGGGGATGGACTTGATGGCCTCTTGAGATCCTTCTAGCAACAAAATTCAGGGACAAGCTCAGGGGTTTGTGATCATGGGCAGACAGACAGGCAGACAGACAGGCTGACAGATGGCAGACACGGGGACAGACAGGAGGACAGACAGGTAGGCAGGCAGTCTGTTCTGTTGTACCTTCCTAAGCACTTAGTACAGTGCTCTGAGCAGAGTAAGTGCTCAACAAATGCGATTGACTGATTGACTGACAGACAGACAGGTGGAGGTCCAGTCTACTGTTTCTGCTAGGGGTGGCAGGAGCAGGGGCGCTCAGAACTCAGGATCAGGAATCCTCTCCCTCCTCCCCCCACCCATGGACAGAGCAGGGGAGCAGAGCTTGGCATCTGCTGGGGGCAGTGTGCTGGTGGGGGGGTTCCCCCCACTTTACTGTGGTCATCGCTGGGTGAGGACCCTGACTTCAGGTGGTCCTGACAGGCCCCTGGGGCTGGAACATCCAGGTGACCACGTGGCTTACAGGTTTAGTGTGTCATGTTTAGTGTTTTGCTGATGTTAGTCCAACTTTGATTTGGCACAGAGATGGTCTAGAATGTCCTATCTTCCCAAAGCAAACTAGTTAATTGGTTCCCAAAAAGACTGTGATCGAGAGACTTTTCACTGACATCAGGACAGATACTGGCTATAGTAAAGCTGGCATCTTTTAAATCCCATTTGAATGGGGCTCTCTCAAGACCCACTACACTACACTATCAGCCCCCACTGGTATCCGGCAGCACACACGCCTAAATATTGTAACAGGAATGACTTTTCATGCCAGACAACAAATCACTTCATCTATAAAATGGGCATGAAGACTGTGAAACCTCATGTGGGATAGGGACTGTGTCCAACCTGACAACCTTGTATCTACCCCAGTGCTTAGTACAGTGTCTGGCACAGAGTAAGTGCTTAACAAATACCATAAAAAGACAATTTTTGAAAGTAAAGATGTTACTGCCTTGTTAAAAAATGAAACCAACTTGTTCATGAAGACATCATAAGGAATATAACTATGCATCCATCTCTCCTCCCTATAGTAGCAGAATGCCTGTCTGCTTGTTTTGGTTTTTGTCTGTCTCCCCCTTCTAGACTGTGAGCCTGTTGTTGGGTAGGGATTGTTTCTATCTGTTGCTGAATTGTACTTTCTAAGTGCTTAGTACAGTGCTCTGCACACAGTAAGCACTCAATAAATACGACTGAATGAATGAATGAAAGTCTTAATTAGGCCAAATAAGATATGGAGGGAGGGGGGATTCTAAGAGCCTTCCTAAATGTACAGCTGAAACACAGTGGCAACCAATCAGGAAATGAAGCCAAAACCACCTGTTTCAGGTCTGAATTTTCTTCTTGGGTAAGTTTTGAGTCTAGTCAAAGACCAGCTCTGGAGGCAGAAGAAGGAGCAGCCCAGCCTACTGCAAAGAACACAGGCTTGGGAGTCAGAGGACCTGGATTCTAATCCCAGCTCAGCAGTTTGTCTTCCATGTGACCTGGGTCAAGTCACTTAACATCTTAGTGCCTCAGTTCCCTCATCTGTAAAATGGAGATTAAATCCTCCTACTTCTGATTTAGAACGGGACCCTCTTGTGGGACAGGGACTGTGCCCAAAATGATTATTTTGTGTTTACCTCAGCCTTTAGTTCAATGCCTGCCACATAGTCAATGACTAACAAATACCATTAAAAAAAGAAGCAGTAAAAGAAAAATAAAACTAAGCATCTGCTACTAATTCTTGGGTGAGCTGGAGGGTGTACAGACCGAGGAAGTTGAAGAACTAGGTTCCATAAATACGGGAGGGAAGAGTATTTTGTATCTTTTCCTGAGGTTCATTGGAGACTAAAAGCCTGCAGCTTTACCAGTTTGGGAAAGAAGGAGGGATTGGGAGAATAGTATTCCTCCAAATGGGACTTTATTAATTGCTTTGATTTTAATATGCAGTTTATTCCAAGGAGAAGATAGTGGTGTGAAGGGGTCTGCCTTGATTAATACTTTTTCTATCAGCCCTGCATGAAGAAAGTGCCATTTTCCTCCCGGAACTATGTCTGCTGGAGTGAAAGGAGGGAAGAGAGGAATGGAACTCCCTGGAATGTGATCACTGTGACGAGGGCCCCAACTCATCTTATTCTCTTGCCTCTCCGAGACATGAGAGACTGAACGGAGGTGGGTGGTGGCTGGGGCATGATGAAGAAAGAACTGCCTCTCTCATGACACTCATCATTTCTCTCCCTCCTCTCTCTCCTTGTTTCTACTCATCCATGTGCTTCTTGCCCAAGTCCCTCAACCCACCCTTCAACCCTCTGGTTTCCCATCTCTCTCTCTCTCTCTTCTTCTCCCTGTGTTCTTTCTCCCAGATATCGCTCCCTCCTCCTCCTTCCCTTCCTTCTTCTCCCTCTTTTCTCTTCCCTCTATCTCCCTCCCCATCTCTTTCCTTCACTCCATCCACTCTCCCTCCCTCTTGCCACCGCCTTCTCCCTACCCTAGTCTCCCTCCCTTTCAGCATCCTCTCTCCTTCCCCTCTTGCCCTGTCTCTCTCACCCCCAGGATCTCTCCATCCTTCTCCCCTTTTATCCCCCTCCTCATCCCCTCTCTCCCTCTAGTTTCTTCCAGACCCCCACTCCTCTCCTCCCCCACGTAGTCCCCTTTTTTCTCTGACGTCCTTCTCTGGAGCTGTGACGCTCGGACCCTTCTCTCCTCCCCTTATAAAGGGGTTCCCCCCCACTTTTCTAATCCGTCCACAACCACCACCCACAGCCCCCTCCCTACCCCTCCAGCCCTGAGCCCGTCTCCCCCAGCCCAGGACTGACCCGTGCCCATTGTCCACTTGTAGCCAGAGCGGAGCCGAAAGCAGGCGGCGGTGACCAAGGAGAGCAAAAGCAGCCGAGCCGTAGGACGGGGGGCTACCCCGACTCCCGCCCTTCCTCCTGTCCCTCCTCTTCCTCCTCCCTCCTGCCCTCCCTCCCTCCTCCCTCCGTCTCCTGGTCCAGCCAGCCAGCGCCCCGGCAACCCCAGCATCCCTGAGGACCAGCCGCCCAGGACCAAGCCGAGCCGGGGGCTAGGGCTTAAGGGGAGGGGTCCCTTGCCAGGTAGGAGACCACCCCTCGGGGGATTGGGGGGGATGCTGCCACCCCCTCACCCGCGGAGTCTCCGGGGGTAGGTGGCAGCCGGCTGGGGATGGGGAGGGAGGATGGGGGGAAAGGGGAGAGGGGTAAAAGGGAGGAGGGGGAGACAGGGGAGAGGAAAGGGTTGGGGTGGGGGGAGAGGAAAAAAAGGGGAGGGGGAGGGAAAAGAGGAGGGTAGGGGCGTGGTGGGGAAGGGGAGGGGGCCGCAGGGTGGATGGGCGTGGGCAGCCCTGGGATGGAGCCCGTCGCACAAACTTTCCGGACCGGCTGTCCCAGGGCAGAGAAACCCCCGGTCCAGCCCAGCCCCCGGCGGCCAGCAAGGAGAACAAAGGCAGCCGAGCCGTAGGACGGGGGGCTACCCCGACCACCCCCCAATTCTCCTTGTTCCTCCTCTTCCTCCTCCCTCCATCCCTCCTCCCTCCATCTTCTGGTCCAGCCAGCCGGTGCCTTGGCAACCCCAGCATCCCTGAGGACCAATCTCCCCGGACCAAGCTGGGCCGGGGGCTAGGACTTAAGGGGAGGGGGTCCCTTTCCAGGTAGGGGAGGGGTCCCTTTCCAGGTTTCCAGGTAGCTCCCTCCTGACTCCCTCTTGCTGCCCCGGACAGTCTCTGCTGAGGGATGCTGACCGCAGGGGGGGCTGAGGCGGGGGGAGGACCCCTGGACCTGGGTCCCTGGGAGGCTTGAGACGGAGCCTGACGGGATCCCGGCTCTGCCACCTGTCTGCTGTGTGACCCTGGGCAAGTCGCTTCGCCTCTCTGGGCCTCAGTGACCTCGAGAAGTGGCATGGCTTAGTGGCCCGGGCTTGGGAGTCAGAGGTCGTGGGTTCTAATCCCGCTCCACTACTTGTCAGCTGTGGGATTTTGGGCAAGTCGCTTCACTTCTCTGGGCCTTAGTTCCCTCATCCAGTGCTCTGCACACAGTAAGTGCTCAATAAATCCGATCGGATGAATAAATAAAACGGGGATGAAGACTGTGAGCCCCACCTGGGGTAACCTGATCACCTTGTATCCCCCCGCCCCCCCCAGCGCTTAGAACAGGGCTTGGCACATAGTAAGCCTTAACAAATATCATCATTATCATTTTTATTATCTGTAAAATGGGGGTTGAGGCTGTGAGCCCCACGTGGGACAACCTCATTACCTTGTATCAGCCCCGCCAGCCTCCCAGCGCTTAAGAACCGGGCTTGGCACCTATTAAGCGCTTAATAAATACCATCATTATCATTATAATTATTTGTAAAATGGGGGTAGAGACTGTGTGCCCCACTTGGGACAACCTCATTGCCTTGTATCTACCCCAGCGCTTAGAACAGTGCTTGGCACATGGTAAGCGCTTAACAAATACCATCATCATTATTATCTGTAAAATGAGGGTAGAGCCTGTGAGCCCCACGTGGGACGGGGACTGTGTCCGCCTTGATTTGCTTGTATCTACCCCAGTGCCTAGTACAGTGCCTGGCACATAATAAGCGCTTAACAAATATTATTATTATTATTATTATTATAACTTGGAAAAGCATTGTCGAGTGTGAGCGCGGTTTTAGTCGGAGTGCTCCTTGGTTTGTCCGTTTCTTTAACCGAACCGAACCCCTTAGGGGTGTTTGGGGGGGAAGGGAGGGTCTAACTTTAAGTTCTCTGCAACCCTCCTTGCATCTAGAAATGATTTTCCCTCTTCTCCCGGTGGCATATAATAATAATAATAATAATGGTATTTGTTAAGGGTTTACTATGTGCCAAGCACTGTTCTAAGCCCTGAGCACTTAATAATAAATAATGATGGCATTGGTTAAGCGCTAACTATGCACCAAGCACTGTTCTAAGCGCTAAGCACTTAATAAATAACGATGGCATTTGTTAAGCGCTTACTAGCTTGACTCAGTGGAAAGAGCCCGGCTTTGGAGTCAGAGGTCATGGGTTCAAATCCCGGCTCTTCCAACTGTCAGCTGTGTTAATTTAGGCAAGTCACTTACCTTCTCTGTGCCTCAGTTACCTCATCTGTAAAATGGGGATGAAGACTTTGAGCCCCCTGTGGGACAACCTGATGACCTTGTAACCTCTCCAGCGCTTAGAACAGTGCTTTGCACATACTAATCGCTTAGTAAATGCCATCCAAAAAAACACTGTTCTAAGCGCTGAGCACTTAATAATAAATAATGATGGTATTTGTTAAGCGTTTACTATGTGCCAAGCTGAGCACTTAATAGGCACTGTTCTAAGTGCTGGGGTAGATACAAGGTTATCAGGTTGTCCCAAGTGGGGCTCAGAGTCTTCATCCCCCTTTTCCAGTTGACGTAGCTGAGGCACAGAGAAGTTAAGCAGTCACACAGCAGACAAGTGGTGGAGGCGGGATTAGAACCCACGTCCTCTGCCTCCCAAACCCGGGCTCTCTCTCCCCCAAGCAACGCCTCTTCTCATAGCATCGCCTGGTCCTTAGAGTAGCCCAGGCGGGAAGGCAAGGGCGAGCCCGGCGTGAACATGGCTTTCCACGTGGAGGGACTGATCGCCATCATCGTCTTCTACCTGATGATCCTCATGGTGGGCATCTGGGCCGCCTGGAAGACCAAGAACAGCGGCAGCAAGGAGGAGCGTAGCGAAGCCATCATCGTAGGAGGGAGAGATATTGGATTGCTAGTCGGTGGATTTACCATGACAGGTAAGCACGGAGAGGTTTTCCTTCCCTTTAAGGAGCTGTCCTGGACCTCAATCAGTGGTACTGACTGAGCGCTTACTGTGGGCCGGGGACACTATACTAAGTGCTTGGGAGGGCACTATACAGTAGAGTAGGAAAACCTGATCCTTGCCCACGATGAGTTTACAGATTATTAATAATAATAATAATGATAATAATGGCATTTGTTAAGCGCTTACTATGTGTGAAGCACTGTTCTAAGCGCTGGGGGTGGATACAGGGTGATCAGGTTGTCCCACATGGGGCTCACAGTCTTAATCCCTATTTTACAGGTGAGGTAACTGAGGCCCAGAAAAGTTGAGTGACTTGCCCAAAGTCACACAGCTGACAAGTGGCGGAGCCGGGATTAGAACCCATGACATCTGGCTCCCAAGCCCATGCTCTTTCCATTGAGCCATGCTGATTAGTCAGTGATGGTCGGTCCTTCAATCATATTTATTGAGCACTTCCTGGATACAGAACACTGTACTAGGTGCTTGGGAGAGTACAATGTAACCATTCAGTTATATTGAGCGGTGGCTCAGCGGAAAGAGCACGGGCTTTGGAGTCAGAGGTCATGGGTTCAAATCCCAGCTCCGCCAATTGCCAGCTGTGTGACTTTGGGCAGGTCACTTAACTTCTCTGTGCCTCAGTTCCTTCATCTGTAAAATGGGGATTAAGACTGTGAGCCCCCTGTGGGACAACCTGATCTCCTTGTAATCCCTCTAGTGCTTAGAACAGTGCTTTGCACATAGTAAGCGCTTAATAAATGCCATCATTATTATTATTATTCATTTATTCATTCAATCGTATTCATTGAGGGCTTACTATTTGCAGAGCACTTTGCTAAGCACTTGGAAGCATACGATATAACAATAAACAGACACCTTCTCTGACCCTGACCACATCAAGCTTGGGGTTCATGAACCACCAGGGGCATAAAGTGTTCTTTGCCCTAGATTTTTAGACTCCCTGAAGGCAGGAAACGTGTCTGGATAGGTCAGTTGGTAGAGCATCAGATTTTTAATCTGAGGGTCCAGGGATCAAGTCCCTGTTTGGGTGAATCCTACTTTTTCATTTTTTTATTTTTTGAAAAGCAGCGTGGCTTAGTGGAAAAAGCCCGGGCTTGGGAGTCAGAGGTCATGAGATCTAATCCCAGCTCCGCCACTTGTCTGCTGTGTGACTTTGGGCAAGTCACTTAACTTCTCTGGGCCTCAGTTTTCTCGTCTGCTAAATGGGGATTAAACCTGTGAGCCCCACGTGGGACAAACGGCTTACCTTGTATCTACCCCAGTGCTTAGAACAGTGCTTGGCACAGAGTAAGTGCTTAACAAATACCACAATTATCATTATTATTATTACCAACTCTGTTGTGCAGTATGCTACCCAGCAATTAGCACAGTGTTCTACACACGGTAAGTGCTCAGTAAATGCCACTGCCTAATTCATTAATTAGCTGTATCAGCAGCAGTGTTCCATATATACTATTGGCAGAATGCTTCTCCAAAAAAAGATTGATTGATAGATTGATAACCATAAAACTTATGCCTTGTCTTCTGCATCTGCATTCATTGGCATTTGGGGGAGATGGGGTAGGAGAGGAAGAGCCCCCCTTTCATGTGTATTTATCCTAGATTAATAGCCCGGGAACATATATTCAATTATTTTAAGTGGTTTAAATCTTAAATGTTATACTTGGGCAAAAATGATTTACATTAAAAGAGTTTATAAATAGAACAAATGAATGGAAAGGAATGCCTTGGACAGTGCCACACTTGGGCGAGAGCTGGGTAAAGATTAAGGAAAATTAAGCTATTCAAACCATTAAATAGGTTCTTTAGAGCCAGAAAATGGTTTCTAAGATAAATAATCTAACCTGTCTGCTTCGCCATCACACATAGTTTCCAAACTAAATTAAATGCATTTCAACTGTCTAAAATAAGAATACCAACGTTTGTTGGTAGTTGATTTTAAAGGTTTTTTTTTGTGCAAGTAGATATTATGGGAGCAAATTTTGTCCATTGAAATGATATCAAAACCAACTTTTAAACTAAATCTTCACCCATGAAACACTGGACCGTTGTTGGAGGATGAGAATCACAATGTATTAATTAATATGTCAAACTGGGAACTGAGTTGCTGCTGGAGAAGGAAAAAAACCAAGGGTTTCCCAGTGGAATCCCCTCCGACAGTCTTCCCTTTCCTTCAGTCATTTATCGTGCTGGAAAAGATGGGCTGCTTGGTCGTTTCCTTCCTTTGTTTCAGTAAAAAATGGGACTGGAATTAGACAAATGGAAAAACGCAAAGACTGATAATATTGCAAGATATGAGACCAAGAATGCTCATCCATGTCCTTAGTCTTTTGGGGCTGGATCATTTAAATTTAAGATTCTTCAAAATAATTTTTTTTTCTTTAAAAAGAACCATGACCTTGTGAAGTAAACATTCTACTAGAATATGAAAAAGCTTGCCATAGTGTAAACAGTTTGCAAGCAGCAATTGAGTAAATTCTCAGAGAAAATGGTGAAACACTATTTTATTTTCCTTAACTTACTACCAATAGGGCAAATTGACAATTGTTATACCGAACAAATTTTTAACTGGTTTTGAGAAGCATTGAAAGTAATTGAGAGGGAGGGTTTGGAAATATTGAGTGAGTTTCTCCTAATCTTGTTTAGAATAAGGATGTTTCTCTGTATGCCTATTAAATTTTTCACTTCTGTTCTCAAAATACAAGATCTTGTTGCTTTGGGCATAACACTCTGGCCATGTTACTCCCCTCCTCAAAAATCTCCAGTGGCTGCCTATCAACCTACGAATCAAACAAAAACTCCTGACTCTCGGCTTCAAGGCTGTCCATCACCTCGCCCCTTTCTACGTCACCTCCCTTCTCTCCTTCTCCAGCCCAGCCCACACCCTCCACTCCTCTGCCGCTAACCTCCTCACCGTGCCTCGTTCTCACCTGTCCCACCATCGACCCCCGGCCCCTGTCCTCCCCCTGGCCTGGAATGCCCTTCCTCTGTACCTCTGCCAAGTTAGCTCTCTTCCTCCCTTCAAAGCCCTACTGAGAGCTCACCTCCTCCAGGAGGCCTTCCCAGACTGAGCCCCCTTTTTCCTCTCCTCCTCCCCATCCCCCCCGCCCTACCTCCTTCCCCTCCCCGCAGCACCTGTGTATATTTGTACAGATTTATTACTCTATTTTACTTGTACATATTTACTATTCTATTTATTTTGTTAATGATGTGCATTTAGCTTTAATTCTATTTGTTCTGACGATTTTGACACCTGTCTACATGTTTTGTTTTGTCTGTCTCCCTCTTCTAGACTGCGAGCCTGTTGTTGGGTAGGGACCATCTCTATATGTTGCCAACTTGTACTTCCCAAGTGCTTAGTACAGTGCTCTGCACACAGTAAGCGCCCAATAAATACGATTGAATGAATGAATGATGAGCAAATCATCTTAAAGCGGAAACTCCATTAGGTGTATTGTCGCAATCTGTCCGTGACTGATATCCACTGTTATTAAACAATTTTTAAATGTTTTTTAAAGAAATATAAGAAATTCTTCCTCAGGCAAAACATACTAGTCAGAGTGGGTTTTTACAGCTGGTTAAAATTGCTTTATCTAATGGTTTTAAGTAATAAAATTACTCCCAAAACCTTAATAAATCTATGACAATTGGGACCATTATACTAAAAATCTTTTTACACCAACTGGCAATTTATCCTAGAAAAATATAGATAATTTTTCTGATGCAAAATGATCCCAAAGAGGTTTGGGGCTCCAAAAATCACTGTACTTCTTACTTTTCTAACAAAATCTCGCTGGACCAGCGATAGCTGTTTGAATTGCTGGCCTCCCCATCAGAAGGAAAGGCTACAGGCTTGGTACCTAAAGAAACCATTCTTGTAAAGGAGGAGAGGATCAGTGGGCCTCACCAGGTTTGAGCAACGGCAGCTGCGAGAGAAGCAGAGAGGAACAAAAGGTTAGGGTGAGTAGGACTAGGAGTATCTTCGGCAAGCGGAGTATGAGAGAGGGGAGATAGCAGGCTGAGGGCAACCCCAAGAAACAGGTGGCTAATTGAAGGGTGACATTGTGCCCTCCTTCATCACTTTATTTGTCCTGTGGACAGAGAGTTATATTTAGATGCCTCTAACTTGGAAAGGCAATGGAGTTTCTTCTCTATGACCTTGTAAAATCCTCCTGCGAGTTCAAAGTAAAGGAAGGTGGGGAGACAGACACTAAAATAAATTGCAGATGGAAAAAATGAGTGAATATATGGAAATGTGCAGGTGTGCTTAAGGCTTAGGGATGAGGTGAATATCAAGTGCTTAAAGGGTACAGGTCCAAGTGCATGGGTGACAAAGAAGAGAGGGTGAAGAGGGGAGATGAGGGCTTAGTCAGGGAAGGCTTCTTGGAGGAGATGCGATTTTAAATTGAGTTACGTTTAGATGCCTCTAGCTTGGAAAGGCAGTAGAGTTTCTTCTCTATGACCTTGTAAAGATCCTCCTGCAATTTTGAGGTAAGGGAAGGTAGGGAGAAATACATTTCATAAAGAACCCTGAGAGACATTCTGCCTCAAAAAATTCAATATCAAATCTGTTTTTCTTTTCAGAATATATATTTTACACCTTATGTATGTTCCCAAGCAACCAGTACATCATTCTGGCAATAGTAGAAACACAATAAATGGACCACTGCTGCTGATATTGCTACTCAGTGAATCAAACAGTGAGGTTTATTTAACATTTACTGTGTGCAGAGCACTGTACTAAGCAATAATAATAACAATAATGGCATTTCTTAAGTGTGTACTATGTGCCAGACACTTTTTTAAGCACTGGGGCCATTTACTATGTTCAGAGCATCACATTAAGTAATAATAATAATAATAATAATAATAATAATAATAATAGCATTTCTAAAGTTCTTGCTATGTGCCAGGGATTCTACTAAGTTCTGGAGTAGATACAAAATAATCAGGTTGGACACAGTCCCTGTCCCACATGGGGCTTATAGTCTTAATCCCCATTCTGCAGATGAGGGAACTGAGGTACAGAAAAGTGAAGTGACTTGCCTAAGGTCACACAGCAGACAACTGGCCGAGCTAAGATTAGCACCCAGATCCTACTGACTCCTAGGACCATGCTCTATCTACTTAGACCATGCTCCTTCTTCTTACTTGGGAAAGTACAATTCAGAAGACTTGGTAGATGTGATTCCTGCTAGTCAGGAGCTTATGGTCTGGAATGGGGAGACAGACATTAACCTGAATTACAGATAGAGAAAATGAGTGAATATATGAATATGGACATGTGTGCTTGAGGCTTAGGGGTGGGGTAAATATCAAGTACTTAAGGGGTATGGGTTCAAGTGCATAGGTGATAAAGGAGAGAGGGTGGAGAGAGGAGATGAGGGCTTAGTCAGGGAAGGCTTCTTGGAGGAGATGTGATTTTAAGAAGGTTTTGGAGGTAGGGTGAGTTGGGATCTGATGGATATAAAAGAGGGAGGGAGTTCCAGGTCAGAGGGAAGGTGTCGGCAGTGAGAAAGATGAGACTGGCAAGTAGGTTTGTGTTAGGGCAGCGAAGTGTTTGGGCGGGGTTGTAGTAGGAGATCAGTGACGTAAAGTCGGAGGGAGCAAGCTGATTGAATGCCTTAAAGACAATGGTAAGGAACTGCTGTTTAATGTTGAATTGGATGGGCAACCATTGAAGGATTTTGAGTAGGACAGAGAAGTGGCTTTAATGTTTTTTTGGTTGTTGTTGTCGTTGTTTGGAAAAATGATCCAGGCTACATAGTGAAGTAGAGACTGGAGAGGGGAGAGACAGAAGGCAGGGAACACAACAAGGAGGCTGTTGCAGGTCAGATATAATAATAATAATGATGGCATTTATTAAGTGCTTACTATGTGCAAAACACTGTTCTAAGTGTTGGGGAGGTTACAAGGTGATCAGGTTGTCCCACAGGGGGCTCACAGTCTTAATCCCCATTTTACAGATGAGGTAACTAAGGCACAGAGAAGTTAAGTGCCTTGCCTAAAGTCACACAGCTAATTGATATGGGCTTGGAGAAGCATGGTAGCATTTTGGATGGAGAGGAAAGGGTGGATTTTAGAGAAGGTAGTACCGACAGGATTTGGTGACAGGCTGACTATGGTGATTGAATGAGAACGATGAAATCAAGGGTAAAACCAAGGTTATTGGGATATGAGACAGGGAGGTCGGTGGGGTTGCCTACAGTGATGGGAAACACAAGAGAAGGACAGGGTTTGGGTGAGAAGATGAGTTCTATTTTGGACATGTTAAGTTTGAGGTGTCATCAGGACATCCAAGTAGAGATGCCTTGAAGGCAGGAGGAAATGTCAGACAGAGAGAGGTCAGGGGTGGAAACATAGATTTAAGAATAATCCCTAGAGAACTGGTAGTTGAAGCGATGAGAGCAAATGAATTCTCCAAGGGAGTGGGTGTACATGGAGAATAGAAGGGAAACCAGAACTGAGCCTTGAGGGACTCCCACAGACAGGGATTGAGAGGCAGATTAGGAGCTGGTGAAAGAGTCTGAGGCATGCCAGGAGAAGACATTGTCAGGGAGGCCACATTTAGATCATTTTTCCAGGCGAAGAGGATGTTTCACAATGTTGAAAACAGCTGAGAGTTTGAGGAGGATTAGGATGGAGTAGAGGCCATTGGATTTGGCAAGAAGAAGGGGTCACTGGTGATTTAGAGAGGGCATGGAGTGAAGACTTTTTTATGGCATTTGTTAAGCACTTACTATGTGCCAAGCACTGTTCGAAACTCTGGGGTAGATACAAGGTAATCAGGCTGGACCCAGTCCCTGTCCCACATGGGGTTCACAGTCTTAATCCCCATTTAATAAGATGAGGGAACTGAGGCACAGGGAAGTGAAATGACTGGTCCCAGATCACACCGAAGACAAGTGGCAGAGCTGGGATTAGAACACCGGTCCTTCTGACCCCCAAGCTCGTACTCTATGCACTAGGCCAGGCTGCTTCTCAAGGTTGGAAGCCAGATTGCAGGGCATCAAGACCAGAATTGGAGGAGTGGAAGTGGAGTCAATGGGTGTAAACAACTCATTTGTGGAATGTGGAGAGGAATAGTAGGAGGGAGATAGGGCAATAACTGATTGATGAGGAGGAAGAAGAAGAGGAGACTGGAAACTACCTACTTTCTCAAAAACATTAAGGTGGTCTGACCAATATTTTTTTAAACACAAAGAAGTAATAAGTTATTGGCTTTTCACTAGGAGCTAATTTCCAGTTTAGAAAAATTCTAAAGTTGAATGACAAACCTGCAAGTTGGAATGCTGACCCATCTGTTTTAATCACAACATTAATACATCTAAAATGATTTTTGCCCTATCCAGGCACTACTCTTACCTGGCTAAAATCCAGTTTAATCTCCAGCAAACCACCAGTTCATAAAACCTAAAGGGCCTGAAGACTGTCAGGTAGATCCGGGTTCTGGGGAATCAGCCATTGTAGGTAAACCTTCATTATATATAATTCTCTGACTTCCATATTCCAGGTGTAGTGATCCTGGACATGAAAAATTGTGATATCTGATCTAGTGAGAGGCGTCCCAGAATGGTATTATAACTTGCTTTTCTCTGTCTACCTACTTCCCCTCTCCACACCCTGTCTCTTTCAGCCACTTGGGTAGGAGGAGGTTACATCAACGGGACAGCGGAGGCTGTGTATGTACCAGGCTATGGACTAGCCTGGGCTCAAGCGCCCATTGGGTACTCTCTCAGCCTGGTTTTAGGTAAGTCTGAACCTAACCCCCAGTTAGTCCCCCACTTTATCACCGATGAGATGCATCACAACACATCATGTTCAACTGAATTTTAACGCAGCCTCTAATTCAATCCTTGGAGAAGAACAAGCCTCTCAGAATTCCTCTGAGAGGGTGGCAATTGGAATATGCCTTCTAAAGATTTTCAGGTTTTGCTGAACTTCAGTCAAAGATCGTTTAGATCCTGTACTTAGTACAAAACTCTGCACACTGCAGGCTCTCACTGAGCTCTGCTAACTGAACTACAGACCATCCCTATTATCATTTTAATCCTGATATTGCCCAGAAGGGAATCACCCTAAACTCTATAAGATTTTTCTCTCCTAAAATACAAACTGTCTCAAGAACTGCAGGAGTAAAATTACATAATAGATAAAAGGATACGCTGCTTCTTAGTAGTCAGGATGACTGTGGAATTTCTTTTGAGGCAATGCATCAGCACACTCATGCTGAGAAAAACTATAATGTAAGAAGGTCCTCGGGTGAAAATCCAGACTTTCCCCAGTCAAAAGCTAAAAAAAAATTGTCTCACATACAATATTTAATTGAGCCCTGGTGATATTAAGACACTCAATTGGTGCTGTTGAATTTTGAATGTGGTGACTTTGTGATCATCATATTTTAGGCAAGATCATTTCTTGAGTACTAACGCATTTTCCTTCCTTTTGATTTTTCTTTTTCATTTTTGTTATTCATTTTCTTTCAAACTCCTGCTTTTTGTAGCTCATACACCAGAATCTGCCAACATGACTATGTGTAAGCATGTATGCATGCCTACATGCCCATAAGCCTATCTTCTCTCCCCCCACCCTGTCCCGTGCTCTCTCTGTCTAGATTTTTCTCTCTGCTTCTGTTTACCTTTCTATTCCATTTTCTCTGCCTACTTAGAGAGCTAGGAATCACAACTGTGTCCCGAGCAGGGAAAAGTTTCTCTGTTGCAAAAGGATGCAGAAGAAAAGCCTTCACTTTCATTATGTGTTTCCAGGTGGCCTGTTTTTTGCCAAACCCATGAGGAGCAAAGGGTATGTGACTATGTTGGACCCATTCCAGCAGCTCTATGGAAAACGCATGGGGGGACTCCTTTTCATACCTGCCCTAATGGGAGAGATGTTTTGGGCTGCAGCCATTTTCTCTGCCTTAGGTAAGGAACAGCACCCTGTCTCATTTCATTACTGATTGTTGTGGTAAGTTTGACTGGGAACCCCCATGACTACCTATAATCCCTTTCCTCTTCCACTGCCCCACCACGCTCTGATTCTTCATCACCTATTTCCTGCTGCTCTCCTCTGAGCAGGGGGAAGAGGGCTGCTGAGTAGAAGGCCAAGAGTTGTGGCTGAAAAAGTGGTATAGAGAGGGAGAGAGACAGAGGAGGACAGCAGGGGCCATTTCCTCTATGCTGCATGGGAGTGTGGATGTGCAGTTGCCTCCTCCTGGAATAAACGTGCAGTATTTTTTAAATTTTACTATGGGCCAAGCACCATACTAAGCTCTGGGGTAGACTCAAGATAGTCAGGTTAGCTACAGTTCCACTCACACACAGGGCCCACAGTCTAAGAGGGAAGGGTATAATAATGATGATATTTGTTAAGCGCTTATTAAGTGCAAAGCACAGTTCCAAGTGCTGGGGGAATACAAGGTGATCAGGTTGTCCCAGTGGGGCTCACAGTCTTCATCCCCATTTTGCAGATGAGGTAACTGAGGCACAGAGAAGTTAAGTGACTTGCCCAAAGTCACACAGCTGACAAGTAGTGGAGCTGAGATTAGAACCCATAACCTCTGACTCCCAAGCCCGGGCTCTTTCCACTGAGACATGCTGCTTCTCTAGGGTATCAATTAATCAATAAATCAATCACATTTATTGAGCACTTACTGTGTTCAGAGCAGTCAGTCAGTCAATCATCTTTATTGAGCGCTTACTATATGCAAAGTGGGAGTAAGCTTGTCCTCTAGACTGTAAGCTCATTATGGTCAGGTAATGTGTCTGTTTATTGTTGTATTGTACTCTCCCAAGCACTTAGTACAGTGCTCTGTACAAAGTAAGTGCTCAATAAATACAATTGAATGAATACAATATAACAATGTAACAGTCACATTCCCTGCCCACAACGAGCTTACAGTCTAGAAAGAGAGATATACATTAATATAAATTAAAAATAATTACAGATATGTACACTGCACTAAGCACTTGGAAAAGTACAATATAACAGAGTTGTTAGACAAGTTCCTTGTCTACAGCAAGCTTTAAACCCATTTTACAGATAAGGAAAGTCAGGCAAATAGAAGTGAAGTGACTTGCCCAAAGTCACACAGCAAACAAGTGGCAGAACTGGGTTTAGAACCCAAGTCCCTTGACGCTCTTTCCACTAGACTACGGTGCTTCCCTATATTCTAGGACACTCGTTTCTCTGCTTACAGTGAAACTATCCCTATACCAAGTGCTCCAGCAATGCCTTGAGACTATCTCCCCAAACCCAGCCCACATCCCCGTTCCTCTGGACCCCAAGGAAAGATGAAGCAGTGCATAAAAACAAAAAGATGAAGCTGTGTATAAAAATATGATTAGAGGGAATGTTGGTCTTGGTGTAGGTGCTGCTGTAGAGCAAGTTGGTGCCCCACCGGCTTTCTGGGGATTTCATCTACTGGGGCATCACCTCAGTCAATACTATTAGGGCCGGCAGGTGGGCCGTGTCTCCTGGAATGTGGCAGGTGTTCATTTAGAGGCTTACTTTAGCCTCCTCTAACAATATTCATTCATTAAAGATGATTGAATGGGAAGTACAAGTTGGCAACATTTAGAGACGGTCCCTACCCAACAACGGGCTCACGTTAACAATCAATCAGTCGTATTTATTGAGCACTTACTTTGTGCAGAGCACTGCACTAAGAACTTGGGAGAGTACAATCTGAGTTCGTAGACATGTTTCCTGTCCTCAAGGAGTTTGCAGTCTAGAGGGAGAGACAGTTGTTCAAATAAAGCATGGATTTGAAACCAAGTGCTGGCGGTGCTGAGGGTAGGGTGAATTTAATGTGATTAAAAGCTACAAATCCAGGTTTAAGGGTGATACAGAAGGGAGAGGGAGTAGGGGAAATGAGGGCTTAGTTGGGGAAGGCCTCTTGGAGGAGATGTGATTTTCATAAGGTTTTGAAGATGGGAAATGTGGTCGTCTGTGACATATAAAAGGAGAGAGAGTTCCAGGCCAGAATGTGGGTCTTTGTGGGAGATAGCTGAGATTGAGGTACGGTGAGGAGCTTGGTATTATAGGAGTGAAGTGAGCATGCTGGGTTGCAGTAGAAGTCAGTGAGGAAAGATAGGAGGGGCAAGGTGATTGAGTGCTTTAAAGCCGACGGTAAGGAGTTTCTGTTTGACGCGGAGGTGAATGTGCAGCCACTGGAGGTTCTTGAGGAGTGGGGAGATGGGAACTGAAATTTTTTTTAGAAAAATGATCCAGGCATCAGAGTGAAGTAAGGACTGAAGTGGGGAGAAACAGGAGTAAGGGAGGGCAGTGAGGAGGCTAATGCAATTGTTAAGGAAGGATAGGATAAGTGGTTGGATCAGCATAGTAGCAGTTTGGATGGAGAGGAAAGGGTGGATTTTAGAGATGTTGTGAAGGTGGAACCTATGGGATCTGGTGACAGATTGACTATGTGGTGTGAATGAGAGAGAGGAGTTAAGGATAAGGCCAGGCATGTGAGGGAGGGAGATTGGTGGAGTTTCCTTCAATGATGGGAAAGATAAGAGGAGAACAGGTTGAGAATGGGAAGATGAGGAGTCCTGTTTTGTACATATTAAGTTTGAGATAACTGTGGGACATCTAGGTAGAACTATCCTGCAGGCAAGAAGAAATGCAAGACTGCAGAGAGGGAGAAAAGTAAGAGGTGAAGATGTAAATTTGGGAATCACCAATATGGAAAAGGTAATTGAAGCTGTGGGGAGAAATGACTTCTCCCAGTGAGTGGGTGCAGATGGAGAGTAGAAGGGGATCCAGAACTGAACCTTGAAGGACTCCCACAGTTAGAGGCTGGGAAACAGAGAGAGAGATAGGAGGAGAGCCAGATGCGGGCAGTGTCAGTGAAACCAAGGTTGGATAATGTTTCCCGGGAGAGGGGTTTTGTCTACTTTACCCACAGCAGCTGAGAGATTGAGGAGGAATAGGATGGAGTAGTGATCATTAAATTTGTCAAGAAAGAGACCATTCTTTTGGAGTGAGATTCCTTGGAATGAAGGGGGTGAAAGCCAGAATGGAGGGAGTCAAGGAGAGAATTTGAAGAGAGGAAATGGAGGCAGCAGGTGTAGACAACTCTCTGAAGGAAATTGGAGAGGAATGGTAGGCAAGAGATAGAATGATAATTGGAAGGAGCTGTGGGATTAAGGGAGGGTTTATTTTTCTTTTTTTAGGATAGGGGAGACATGAGCCTGTTTAAAAGCAGTGGGGAAAAAGCCACTGAAAATAGCGGCCATGAAGGGAAGAGGGGAGGAGTTTGGAGGCACAGGTGGAGGGGGTGGATTTTGAGAAGAAGTGGGAGTTCTCCTCTTGAGATAGTGCTGGAAAAGATGCGAGAGTCAAAGAAGGGTAGAAAGAGGAAGGAGCGGGAGAGGAGCAGGAGAGATTTTAGGGAGATCATGCCTGATACTTTTTTAATTTTATCAATAAAGACCCCCATGGTCATTATTGGCAAGAGATGAGCAGAGAGCGGGGACAAAGTGTTTGAGGAGGGAGTTAAATGTCTGAAGTAGCTGGTGTGGGCAATGGGTATAAGAGTCAATAAGGACGGAGAAATAATGTTGCTGGTTGGCAGAGTGAACAGCATTAAATGTCTGCATTTCTGCAAGCAGCGCACTCCACCTTATGAACAGGGGAAATGTAAGTATACTGTAGAGGTTATCAGGGCTGTGCTACCAGATTGGTGGGTGGACAGGGGAGCAAGAGAATTGAATTCAGTGGCAATGGATAGCATCGTTGGCACATTACTGATGGATCAAGTAGTAAACATCCTCTATATCAACCTCAAAATCCTTTAAACAATGGATTCCTTAAATTGGAAACTGCAAAAATGAGACTGGGAAAACATTATTCTCTATCTCTCAGATTCAAGCAACTAGTGTGCAACAAGGCAGTTCTATAATATTTTATTGTTTATTATTTGTTTATTGCTGTATTTTACTCTGCCAAGGACTTAGTACAGTGTTCTGTACACAGTAAGTGCTCAATAAATATGATTGACTGCCTGAATGAATGAATAATTATTTTAAGAAGCAAATCATCCTTGCATCCAGTTTTCTAATACAGGTCCAGAGCAGGCAGGAAATGTTGGTAAGGCCCTGAGTTCCAAGAGCATTAAAGTGAGTGAGATTGAACCAGAATGTTTTCAATCCCTGAGAAGCAGCATGGTCTGGATGGATGGACATGGATACGGGAATCAAAAAACCTGAGTTTAGATGCTGAGCCACGTGCTGTGTGACCCTGTACAGATTATTTAACTTCTCTGAGCCTATTTCCTCCTCTTCTCCAATTATTTGCCACTGTATTGTGGCCTGGAAATGTACTGAACTAATGATGATGGTGGTGATATCAATATTTGTTAAGCACTTTCAATGTGCCAAGCACTGTAATAAGCACTGGTTTGATACAAAATAGTCATGTCAGACATAGTCCCAGTCCAACATGGGGGTCACAGTCTAAACAGAGTTCTACCATTGCCAGCTGTGTTCCTCCTCCCTTGGACCCCCACCTTCCTCCCCAGGAAAAATAATAATAATTATAATAATAATGGTATTTATTAAGCACTTACTATGTGCAAAGCACTTTTCTAAGTGCTGGGGAGGTTACAAGGTGATCAGGTTGTCCCACAGGGGGCTCACGGTCTTCATCCCCATTTTACAGCTGAGGGGACTGAAGCACAGAGAAGTGAAGTGACTTGCCCAAAGTCACACAGCTGGGATCTGAACCCATGACCTCTGACTCCTAAGCCCGGGCTCTTTCCACTGAGCCACACTGAAGGGTAGCAAGAGCCAGGGGGGTGCTAGAGAAGGGTCATTATCACCTGTCCTCTACCCAACCCCATCCACAAGGGTTGTACCACATGGTCAAGGTCTTCAATCAATCAATCAATCAATCAATCAAGGGGCAGCCAAGCCCAAATGCTTTTGCTTACATGCCAGGGAAGTCTGGGAGAGGAAGACAGGAGGACATAGGGAGGGAATTACACATGATTCTTGACCCATTGAGTAACCTGGTACCCCTGCCCTGTCCTCCTTTAAAGGGAGTTTGAGAGAAAAGAGAATCAGCCCCGGTGACATTCAGGAGCAAGTGCATGGCAAACAGTGAAACTGGACACAAAAGGAAGGTTTTCCTGCTGGGTCCTCATTAGCTGCTAAGCAATGGGGAACTTGTTTACCACCACTTCATCACGAGACCCTTCAGGAGTCAAGAACAAATGGCATACTGCAGGGACAGGAAAGGAGTCACCTCAAGAACTCTCGGAAAATACAGGATGTTCCCTCCCGCTGAATCAAGATCAATTTATTTTGGCACAGCCTTTGAAGAGAATAGGATTAATTAGTTAATGCTTCTAAAGTGCTCTGAAAATGGCAAGTGCCCTGTAAATACTGGATATTGTTCCTATAGTCTGTGTCTTGTGAGAGCTACAGTTTTTCATTTATAAAGATTGCCCATGAGTTTTTCCCAAGAAGAATGGTAGCAGACTAGAGCCAATTATAATGATGACACATTCACCTTGGTTTTCCCATGCTTTGAAGAATCTATTCATTTAAGTACATGGGGTTGGGGTGAGAGGGGGTAAAGGGGTTGACTGGAATGTAATAGAGATGTATCTGTGCTTACAGCACTAGCGTCCCGGCCTTTCCCAGGTCCACCTTTTTTTTTAATGGTATTTGTTAAGTGCTTACTATGTGCCAGGCATTGTAATCATGTAATTAGCTAATCAGGTTGGACACGGTCCATGTATCACATGGGCTCACAGCCTTAATCCCCATTTTACAGATGAGATAACCAAGGCAGAGAGAAAATGAAATGACTTTCCCAAAGTCACACAGCAGACAGATGGCAGAGCTAGGATTAGAACATAGTTCCTTCTGACTCCCAGACATGCACTCTTTCCACCAGGCCATGCTGCTTCTCTGCACCATGACTGCTTCTCCCTGATGCCCCCGCCACTTCTCTGGGGAGGTGCTGATTGGTTAGAAATGCTTGATTCATTTCTTCCGATAACTTTCTGATAACCAATTGACATCCTGCCTGGGTTGATACAGTGGATATGGAATCAGGCAACTGGTAGCAATTAATGAGAGAATAAATGTCTCCAGTCATTCCCAGGTGAGTTGGCACCTATCTCACTGCATACCAAACAGCCACATGAAATACATCCTGACTCTGGGACAAAGTAAGAGAAAGGTCCCCAGAAGCTTTCTAGTCTCAGGCTGGAACTATACTTTGTGCATCTGAGAATGGCAGGATATCGAGAATCTGTCACAACTTGTCAGAAATGCAGGGATTCAAAGGGAGCCACAGAACTAGAGCAAAGCCAGTCTGACTTTTAAAACTGGTTTAGAAGTTCTCATGTTTGTAAACAAAGAAAAGAATACTGGCAGTAAGATTTCTAAGAAGACAGTGGTCCTCGCACTTGCACCTGCCATGTATGTTTGGAAAAAGATGCAACTGAATCAAAATTTCATTGAAGGACAAATTGAATCTTTGCTTGGTTAAGTTATTATTGATAAAGAAATTGAAGCTTCCTCCTCAAACTCTATCAATACTCATTCATTGTAACTTAGAGACAACATAATATTACTTTGGGCAGAGAATGGATTGCATTTGCCACAGATGATCAGAAAATGCTTAACTATTTCCAGGTCTTAAGAAAGGCAGCCAAAGCCAGGCAGATGGCACAAGTGCAGTAGTTCTATTGACTTTTTTCCTTTAGGTGCCACTATCAGTGTAATCATCAACATTAACGTCAACATTTCGGTTATTGTTTCGGCCCTGATTGCCACGCTATACACCTTGGTGGGCGGGCTGTATTCTGTTGCATACACTGATGTCGTTCAGCTCTTCTGCATCTTCCTGGGGCTGGTGAGTGTTTTCACTTTATTTTCCACTTTTGCCAAGTAGATGCTTTGGTGAGGTCCTAAGACTTAGCAGAATCCTGGTGACTAAGAACACTACCAGAACTCCAGACTTTAGCAGGAACCTAGCCTAGATTGAGGTCCGAACTTTTTTCCTCTGCTTAGATAATCAATTGATTGATCCATGAGAGCTTACTGAGTGCAGAGCACTGCACTAAGCATTTGTCTTGTCTTATGCTGTTGAGTCATCTCCGATCCATAGCGACTCCATGGACACATCTGTCCCATATCAGCAATCATTCTGGAAGTGTATCCACAGAGTTTTCTTGGTAAAAAATACAGAAATGGTTTACCATTGCCTTCTTCTGCACAGTATACTTGAGTCTCCACCCTCGACTCTCTCCCAAGCCGCTGCTGCCCAGCAGGTGAGTGTTGACTTGTAGCAGAATGCTTTCCACTCGCTAGCCACTGCCCAAGCTAGGAATGGGATAGGTATGCCTCTGCTTGACTCTCCCTCTCTTAGCTGAGACTGGTGGAGTACTGGAAAACTCTCCAGGTGAGACCCTGAGAGAGTACTAAGTGCTTAGAAGAGTAAAATATAATAGAGTTGGTAGACATGTGCCTTGCCCACAAGGAATTTAGAGTCTAGAAATCACCCAGAACTAGAATTTCTTGAATTGGCCCACCCTGTAGTTTAAAATCAATTACTAAGGGCAAAGACAAAAGTCTGCTGCTCTTTGGGCTCAGATACCTAGAGTGTCTCAGGGTGGTAGGTGACTGCCCCTTTAAAAGTTATCAACTCCTTTGCAAGAGCCCATAAATCAGTCAGTATTCATTCATTCATTCATTCAATCGTATTTATTGAGCACTTACTGTGTGCAGAGCACTGTACTAAGTGCTTGGGAAGTACAAGCTTGCAACATATAGAGACAGTCCCTACCCAACAGCGGGCTCACAGTCTAGAAGGGGGAGACAGACAACAGAACAATACATATAAATCAAATCAAATAAATAGAATAAAAATGTACAAGTAAAATAAATAAATAATTAAATAGAGTAATAAATATGTACAAACATATATACATATATACAGGTGCTGTGGGGAGGGGAAGGAGGTAAGGCGGGTGGGATGGGGAGGGGGAGGAGGGGGAGAGAAAGGAGGGGGCTCAGTCTGGGAAGGTCTCCTGGAGAAGGTGAGCTCTCAGTAGGGCTTTGAAGGGAGGAAGAGAGCTAGCTTGGCGGATTTGCGGAGGGAGGGCATTCCAGGCCAGGGGGAGGACGGTGGGACAGGCTAGTAGTAATATTTATTAGACACCAACTGTGTACAAAGCACTATATTAATGGCCTTGAGTGTATAACAGAGTAAGAGACAAACCACCTCCTTGTGCTTTGTTCTTTAAGGAGAAGTCTGGCGAGTAGTATTTGCTCATGGGTGGAGTGGTAATTGTTCTGCAAAAGACCTGCAACAGAACAAGCAAAGTGAATCACAAATTATATGTTGAGGTCAGTCACATGGTAGGGCAAACATCTTCCTTAGGTCTGTGGAAGGACCTTCAAAAACATTTCTCTGGTACAAAGATGCAATTGAAAAGACGCAGGCCACTATCTGATCGAGTTAGGGCTTTATCGAATCAGCTATATAAAAGGTCAAATCTGATTTTCCAGTCAGAGTTCTCCAGTCTGCAAATACCTGACCTCATTAATGAGCCTGCCAACATTTGGTTTGGAAACACTGGTCCTCCTTTGAAAAACAAAGCAAGAAAACTAATGCTCCATCTTGGATCTTTCTGCAAGGTATTCAGGGTGTGAAGGATGAGAAATGGTGGGAATGAATACACACACCACCACCATCACCCTCCACCCACATTCCAGTGCAAATTTAGCCTGGAATACAGGATCAAGCAGCATTTCTTGGTGGAAAGAGCACAGGCTTGGGAGTCAGAGGACGTGGGTTCTAAATCCAGCTCTGCCGCTTGTCTGCTGTGTGGCCTTGGGCAAGCCACTTAACTTCTCTATGCCTCAGTTATCTCATCTGTAAATGGGACAACCTGATTACCTTGTATCTACCCCAGCGCTTAGAACAGTGCTTGGGACATAGTGAGTACTTAACAAATACCATCATTATTATTATTGTTATTATTATCAAGAGGTGTTTCTATGACAGCCCCTACTCACAAGGGCTCCTGCCAATAACAATGATATTTATCCAACACTTACTGTGTGCAGAACACTATTTTAAGCATTTGGAAGAGTACACTGTAACAGATTTGGTAGACATGTTCCCTGACCACAAATGAGGTTACAGTTTAGTCTCTAGAGGTAAAGGTTTGGGTCTATGGGCCCACTTATTCCCACATATCACTTTGAAAAGGGTCATCCTGACCAAGCCAAATTTCCCTTTCTTTCCCAGTCACTTGGCTCAATTTTTCTGAAGTGCCAATCCTTAATAGGGAAAAATCTCTCCTGTCCCTTGCCTTAGTTTTGCCAAACCATGTTACACCATTCCTTCGTATACCGTCTAAAAAGCCTCCTCCTCCCAGAAGCCTTCCCTTATTCGCATCCCCATATTCCAGGTCAGTCATCCCCTCAGCCACCTCAGGACTCATGTGTACATACCTCTTTATTTATGAATTATTTGCTTATTTAACCACTTGCGACTCCCATTTCTATGTACTGTCACATTCCTCTAGACTGTAAACTTATTGTGGACAAGCAATGTGTCTAAAGAAGCAGCGTGGCTCAGTGGAAAGAGCATGGGCTTGGGAGTCAGAGGTCATGGGTTCTAAACCCAGTTCCACCACATGTCTGCTGTGTGACCTTGGGCAAGTCACTTCAATTCTCTGAGCCTCAGTTACCTCATCTGTAAAATGGGGATTAAGACTGTGAGCCCCACGTGGGACAACCTGATTACCTTGTATCCCCCCCAGTGCTTAGAACAGTGCTTTGCACGTAGTAAGCGCTTAACAAATGCCATTATTATTATTATTATTACCAACTGTTGTATTGTAATCTCCCAAGCACTTAATACAGTGCTCTGTGCATAGTAAGTGCCCAATAAATGCCATTGATGATATTCTTCCAACTATTGTATATCCATCAAAATTGTCTTTTCTATTAGATTGCACATACTTGGAAATACGAATCGCTTTTCTATTTTTTCTGTATTTCCCAATTACCAGGGTTATATCATTCCAATTGTTATTTCAGAACCACACTGAATACTTATGTAAGTCTATATTGACCTATACACTTTAGTATTTAAGCACTTATTTATTCACTTATTTATCTTCCCATACTCTCCTTCTCCCTAATTGTGACTATTTTTTGGTCTGTCTTCCCTGTCAGATTGGAAGCTCTTTGAGGACTGGGACTGTGTCTTTTACCTCCCAAGCAATCAATCAATGGTATTTATTGAATGCTTACTTTGTGCAGAACACTCTACTAAATGCTTGGGAAAGTACAATATAATAGAGTTGGTAGATGAGGTCCCTGACTACAAGAAGCTTTGAGTTTACGGGGGAGATGGACATTAAAATAAATTAGTGTAGTCTTTGGCATATGATAGGTATTCAATAAATATGATCGATGGATTAATTGCTGGTGTAGTACTCTGCACACAATATTGCTGCTGATGATGATATTGGGCTGGGTTAAAATCTGTGCTTAAAATATCAATTAGTATAATCCAGAAATATTGAAATATTGACAATGCCCGTGGTGTTCCAAGCCAGTAATGGTGACCAGTCACCAGAGAAGGTAAAATAGTTCCCCAAAAACTGAAAACAACACCCTGGCTATTAAGGTACTTTCAAGCCCAGCAAGAGATATTAACACTGGGAAGTATAACCACCACTTGCAAAGGGAAAACTTGCAGAAAAATAAAATGAGGAAAAGAAAGAAAATGTTCAGAGAAGCCTGGGAGGTGCTTGAGGACGTCCTCCCTTTGAAGCTTCATGGGCTCTTAGCCATTTAGAAAAATATGATGACTTTCTGAACACTTACCTCACAGCATGAAGGCAGGCTGACAGATTTTTCCATGTGTTCCCTGCTTTACGAGGAGAAATGCTTTCCTGTGTTCTTTCAAATGCTAAAAATGTAATGGAATGAACGTTCCTTTCTGGTTTCAGTGGATCAGCGTACCTTTTGCAATGTCCCATCCTGCAGTTACGGACATTGGCTTCACAGCTGTGCACGACTTTTACCAGAAACCCTGGCTTGGTTCCATTCAATCGCTTGATGTCTACACGTGGATTGATAGTTTCCTTTTACTGGTAGGTGATGCCTTATTCTTTCTATTTTTGTCTCTTGGTACTTATTAACTGCTTACTATATGCCAGGCACCGTACTAAGCGCTGGAGTAGAAAAGCTAGTCAGGTTGGGCACAGCCCATGTCCCACATGGAGCTCACAGCATTAATCCCCATTTTACAGATGAAGGAACTGGGGCTCAGAAAAGCAGAAGACAAGTGGCAGAGCCAGGATTGGAACCCAGGTCCTTCTGACTTCCAGGACCTTGAGCTATCCACTAGGCATGACTGCTGCCATTAAAACTTTGGAAATGAAAAGCAGCAAATTCAAAAACTGGCTGTCTAGATTTTTAAGTTCCCCACTCCTAAATCAAAATTTGACACCCCAACATCTGGCATGGAGCTGGTTAGCCACAAGGGCTGACTCATGCCAAAGTTAGAGGGCAAGAGCACAGAAAGATTCAGGTTGAGAACAAATACGTTCTTGACAACTCCCGGGGGGAAGGACATGAGATGGTCAGGAACAGAGGTGAAAGGAAAATCTGACTCATACCGGAACGAGGGGTGGGGCCTGGGGGCCAGGAGATGCTTGCCCATTCCCGTCAGACCAGACATGGGGAAAAGTGGGTGAAGAGGGCAAAGAAAAGCATTCAGAACCATGGCAGTGGCAAGACTCTGGCTCACCTGCAACCTGGGGTGGAGGTTGAGGAATTTCCACAGATCTATGGACTGGGCAGGAGGCCGCATTCCATAATAATAATAATAATGGCATTTATTAAGCGCTATGTGCAAAGCACTGTTCTAAGCACTGGGAAGGTTTCAAGGTGATAAGGTTGTCCCACGGGGGGCTCACAGTCTTAATCCCCATTTTACAGATTAGAGAACTGAGGCCCAGAGAAGTTAAGTGACTTGCCCAAAGTCACACAGCTGACAATTGGTAGAGGCGGGATTTGAACCCATGACCTCTGACTCCAAAGCCCGTGCTCTTTTCCACTGATCCACGCTGCTTCTCTTCCATCAGCGAAGGGAGCAGGATCGGGGGGGGAGCAATGGGAGCAGGAGGAGTTTGGCTTTCCCCTGCCCTCCCCCTGCCACCAAGAGGCCCCTGTGCCCCATCCAGGTGATGAGGTTGATGATGATGATGGTATTTGTTAAGCACTTACTCTGTGCCAGGCACTTTACTAAACTCTGGGGTAGATAGAAACTAATCAGGTTGGACACAGTCCCTTTCCTACATGGGGCTCATAATCTTAATCCCCATTTTACAGATGAGGGAACCAAAGCCCAGAGAAGCAAAGTGACAAGGTCACCCAACAGATAAGTGGAGGAGACGGGATTAGAACCCAGGTCCTTCTGATTCCCAGGCCCATGCTCTGTCCACTAGGCCGTGCTGCTTTCCAGATCCCCACTGGCTCCCCTCAAGAGAGAAGCAAGGGTGGGGCTGGATGGCTACCCAGCCCACTGCAGTCTGGGCCTGGGCTGCCCACTTGGACGAGCCTGGCAATCAATCAATCAATCAATTGTATTTATTGAGTGCTTACTGTGTGAGGATCAGCGTGGCTCAGTGGAAAGAGCCCGGGCTTTGGAGTCAGAGGTCATGGGTTCAAATCCCGACTCTGCCAACTGTCAGCTGTGTGACTTTGGGGAAGTCACTTAACTTCTCTGGGCCTCAGTTCCCTCATCTGTAAAATGGGGATAAAAACTGTGAGCCCCCCGTGGGACAACCTGATCACCTTGTACCCTCTCCAGCACTTAGAACAGTGCTTTGCACATAGTAAGTGTTTAACAAATACCATTATTACTAAGCACTTGAGAGAATACAATTTAACAACAGACACATTCCCTGCACACAATGAGCTGAAGGGGAAGGCAGACATTAATATAAATAAATGAATTACAGATATGACCATAAGTGCTATGGGGCTGGGTGGGGGAATGAATAAAGGGGGCAAGTCAGGGTGATGCAGAAAGGAGTGGGAGAAGAGGTAAGGAGCGCTTAGTCAGGGAAGGCCTATTGGAGGAGATGTGTCTTCAGTAAAGCTTTGAAGGGAGGGGAGAGTCATTGTCTTTCGGATATTAGAAGGGAGGGCGGTCAAGTCCAGAGGCAGGATGTGGGTGAGAAGTCGTCACTCCTCCTGTCATGTCTGCCCCTTGGCAAGCAGGCTTCTGAGTGACAGCTCAGCCCCCATTTTGCCAAGGGGTTCTGGGACTAGGCAGCCCAGTTCCACATGGAAGCAAAAAGCCGTCAGCTTTGAAACAATTCCAACCCCAACGGGCAATTCGGCATTTATTATTTTCCCAGTGATCGCTTCCGACCTGTTCCACCTTACTTCCACCCCTGTCTAGTCTGAAAGGGAAACAGTGAAATTGTGGGTTCAGAGTTTCTCAGCAGCAGAAGATGGAAATCCCAATAATGAAAGAGATGAATAAATAAAATAAGAGAAAGGCAGTCAGTCAGTCATTTGTATTTATTGAACACTTACTGTGTGCAGAGGGAATGTGTCTGTTTTTACGTCTTCTAGATTGTGAACCCGTTGTTGGGTAGGGCTTGTCTCTTGCCAAATTGTACTTTCCAAATGCTTAGTACAGTGTTCTGCACACAGTAAGCACTCCTTAAATATGACTGAATGAATGAATGTGTCTCCCAAGCACTCAATACAGTGTTCTGCACACAGAAAGTGCTCAGGAAATACGATTAAATTAAATGAATGAATGAATGAATCAATCAATCAATCGTATTTATTGAATGAATGCAGAGCACTATACTAAGTGCTTGGGGGAGTACAATATAACAGAAACATTCCCTGCCCACACCGAACTCTGCTCCCAAGTCATCCAAATCTGAAGTTCTGGTCACCATCTCTCAGGAAGGACATTACAGTGAGAATGAAGTTCTACTTTCCCAACATCTCTAAATATTGCCCTTTCCTCTCCACCCACAGGGCTACCATGCTAATCCAAGCACTTTCCTATCCTGTCTTGACTACTGCCTCAGCTTCCTTGCCGGCCTTCCTGCTTCTAGTCACTCCTCACTCCAGTCCTTACTGCATTCTATTGCCCAGATCATTTTTTTCTAAGAAACCATTCAGTCCATAGCCCTTCACCCTTCAAAAATCTGCAGTGATTGCCCAACCACCTGCACATTAAATAGCAACTGCTTACCTTCAGCTTTAAGGCACTCAGGTCTCCTGCTACTACTTTATCTCGCTCAACTCCTACTATAATAATAATAATAATAATAATGGCATTTATTAAGCACTATGTGCAAAGCACTATTCTAAGCACTGGGGAAGTTACAAGGTAATCAGGTTGTTCCACGTCGGGCTCACAGTCTTAATCCCCATTTTACAGATGAAGGAACTGAGGCACAGAGAAGTTAAGTGACTTGCCCAAAGTCACACAGCTTCCAAGTGGCGGAGCCAGGGTTTGAACCCACGACCTCTGACTCCAAAGCCCAGGCTCTTTCCACTGAGCCATGCTGCTTCTCTACTACAACCCAACCCACTGTACCTCAGTCTCATCTATCCTGTTGCTGATCCCTTGCTCACATCCTCTCTCTAGCCTGAAATTTTTTGACCACCACTCTCCCCATCTTTACATTTCCTCCAAGGGGGCTCTCCTGACTAAACCCTCATTCTCCCACTCCACCCTCTCTCTATGTCACCTATCCACTTGGGTCTGAACTCCTTAGGCCCTTGATATTCACCCCAACCTCAGCCCACAGCACTCATGTATTTTTCTCTCTGCCATTTCTCCTTTCTGTAATTTATTTTAATGTCTATCTTCCCCTCTAGACTGTAAACTCCTTGTGGCAATCTACCAATTCTGTTGTATTGGATTTTCAAAATTACTTAGGTCAGTGCTCCACACATAGTAAGTGTTCCGTAAATACTATCGATTGAGAAGATACAGGAAAGTGTCACACAGAGGAAGAGCAGGATGGAAAATCTCCAAATAAGAATAATCCAAAAAATGTAGGACTCTTCAATCAATCAATGGTATAGACCACTTACTGTGTGCTAAGTACTATACTAAGCACTTAGGAGAGTATGATACAGTAGAGTTGGTAGACATGATCCCTGCACTCAAGGAGCTTATAGTCAGCTCTAAAATCTGAAAAAACAAAGGCTGAGAGGGGATATCAAGCAGGTGTGTAGGTTAAACGAGGAATACTTTTTTTACCACTGCCCAGAAGACCAGGGTAAGGGGACAACCACTGAAGCTGCATGGGGATAGGTTCAAAACAAACACAAATAAACAGCATACCCAGTGAAGGGGTAAGCAGATGGAATTTCATTCCTTGGGAAACTACGCAGGCAGAACATAGCAGGCTCAAAAGGGTTTGGAAAACATCCATGGATGAGGGTTCTAGTGGGGGTAGTAAGGATGTTGGATGATTCATTCATTCATTTATTCATTCAATTGTATTTATTGAGCACTTACTGTGTGCAAAGCACTGTATTAAGTGCTTGGGAAAGTGCAATATAACAACAGATACATTCTTTGCCCACAACAAGCTTACAGTCTAGAGGTAGAGACAGACATTAATATACATAACAAATAAATAAATAAATAAATTACAGATACATACAGATATCTGATATACAGACATCTGTTATACAGATATACACATGTGTTGTGGGGATGAGCGGGAGAATGAAAGAAGGAAGCAAGTCAGGGTGACACGGAAGGGAGTGGGAGGAGCAGAGAGGAAGGGGATGATCTGTCCTAACCATGAGTATGGATGTCCAGGAGTTGCAAAGCATAGCCCAAGAGAAGCAACTTGGTCTAGTGGAAAGATCACGGGCCTGGATTTCAGAGGATGTGGGTTCTAATCCCAGTTCTGACACTTGCCTGCTGTGTGATCTTGGACACCTCACTTAACTTCTCTGTACCTCAGTTTGCTCATCAGCAAAATGGGGGTTCAATACCTGTTCTCCCTCCTACTTAGACTGCAAGCCCCATGCAGGACCCAATTATCTTATGTCTACCCTAAGTAAGCACTTAACAAATATTATTATTATTGCCATTATTATTACTGTCACCCTTGAAGGAACCTTGAGACATGACCAAAAGCAGGGTCCCAGGCTGTATGGATCATTATTCTGACCTAAGACTAGCAATAATGCTGTAACCCTCATGTTATTAGCTTTTCCTCTAATAACTGAGGAGTACTCTTTGTGTTAAGACCTAATTAAAGAGGAAGGGCTTGAATGTCTAGGTAATGAGAGAGGAAAATAACTCCTCAGGCATCATATGTTATTGCAGAATGGGAAATAAATGGGGTGGCAACTCAGTTGTCATGAGGCGCATAATAGATGATGTTTGCTTCACTGTTTGCAAACTCTCTGTCAACCAGAAATGAAAGCTTGTTTGTTTTTTCTTCCAGATGCTTGGAGGAATCCCGTGGCAAGCATATTTTCAGAGGGTTCTCTCTTCATCTTCCGCCGCCTATGCTCAATTTCTCTCCTTTCTGGCTGCTTTTGGATGCCTGGTGATGGCTATCCCTGCAGTGCTCATTGGAGCAATCGGTGCATCGACAGGTACCCTTAGGTCCAGGGCCCCGAATATGATGATTTGTATGTAGAAGGTTTTGAATCACAAAGATGACAGGGACTGAATTAGATAGCGGCATTGTGCTTCCTTGTTTTAACAAAAATCGGAGCTCCAAAGAAATAGGTTTGAACAGCTCTCTTGAGCCAAAGGCCTAATCTTCCAGATCATTAGAATGCTTGGCAAGGGATTCCAATGTCATACTGATAAGGCAGAGATTTTGCAGGACAGGACTCTAAGGTTACGTGGCCTAGTGGATAGAGCACAGGTGGGGAGTCAGAGGACCTGGGTTCTAATCCCAGCTCTGCCACTTGTCTCCTGTGTGACCTTGGGCAAGTCACTTAACTTGTCTATGCCTCAGTTACCTTATCTGTAAAATGGGACTGTGAGCCCATTGTTGTGTAGGGACCTCTGCACACAGTAAGCACTCAATAAGTACTACTGAATGAATGAATGGGGATTAAGACTATGAGCCCTATGTGAGATATGGACTGTATTCAACCTGGTTAGCATATATCTACCCCAGGACTTAGTACAGTGCCTGGCACATAGTAAGGCTTAACAAATACCATTTTTTAAAAAAGACTGGAATAAGCTTCCTGGAGAGGAAATTTGAATCAGTATCTTGTTTCTGCAGTCTTACCGGTGCTGTTCTCAAGATAGTTCTTTAAGGGCAGGTGTTGTACCTTAGCCTTCTTCTGAATGGGCTTAAGGACAGACCTCAGTGTTCTGCATACAGTAGATACCCAGCCCAATGCTCTAAGTATAATAGACACCTGGTCCAGTGCTCTGCACACCGTGGGCACTCAGTACAGTGTGCCATACATGCTAGACTCTTAGTCAATCTTGTCAACAAATTGACTTGTCACAAGGTGTGATTAAAAAGGCAAACAAGGATCCTAAGACAGTTTCCTGCCCAAAGTCTCACAGCAGGATAGGGACACGGCTGAAAATGGAAATCCTGCATTCCATCATTTTTGGTATTATTACTATTATTATCATTTCTATATTTCTGAAGCACTTACTATATGTCAAGCACTCTTCTAAGTGCTGGGGTAGATACAAGCTAATCAGGTTGGCAGAGCCCCTGTCCCGCATGGGGCTTACAGCCTAAGTATCTTCTTCTTCAATAGTATTTTCTGAGTGCTTACGGTGTGCAGGCAGAGAAGTTGTAAGAAAATGTTCAATCCCATCTTTTCCCCAGTGTTCACCAAACCAAAGAGTGTTTACCAAAGGTAATGTGGTTACCTAACTCCTAAGGAGTGATTCATTGGCAATATGCAGAAAATTTCTCAGTTCGAAGTGGTCAACTGAAGGTCAGTAGCTAAAGGCACTTAACTTTCTCTCCCACCGCTACTGGGGTCGATTTATTCAAAGATGAATCTGTTCAAGGTCTTGCTTCTTACGCTTTTCTTTCCTGAGAGGGGAAATTATAACTGAATCTTTCAAGGGTGGGGTGGTCAATTCTACCTTCCTCATTTCTTTACTCTTCTTCTGGGACCTAAGTGGGTTTGTAAATCAAGACAGTGGATGGGAATCGTGAGCAAGCCCTAGGGACAGAACACTCCCTTTTCCCACACAAGCAGAAGTCAAAGGCAGCGGTCACTTCAATGTTGGACTCCAAGTCCACAAGTGAGTTTATTAAACTCTAGTGCTTTCTGTAATGTACAACATGTCACATCACAAGACAGCAATGTAGCAACTCCTACCCACCAAGTGAACTACAGATTTGTCACTGACCTATAAGAAATGTGAACAGGACTAGAATTGGAGACCAAAAGAGAAGAATACACTCATTGCAGAATGTATAGAGCATTCTTGAGACAATCACACATTTGGAAGAGGCTAAAGGACGATTAATAATAATAATAATAATAATTGTGGTATTTGTTATTGCTTCCTATGTGCCAGGCACAGTACTAAAATCTGGGGTGGATACAAGTAAATTGTGTTGGACACAGTCCCTGTCCCACATGGGGCTCACAGTCTTAATCCCCATTTTACAGTTGAGGTAACTGAGGCACAGAGAAGTGATTAGACCAAGGCCACATGGCAGACAAGTGGCAGAACCAGGATTAGAACTCATGACCTTCTGACTCCTAGGCCCGTGCTCTATCCAGTATGCCATAGGTGGGTATCTGAAGATGACCCATTTTCAACTCCACACAGGTGAAGAGAAGCTGCAAGATGGCAACACTCCACCTCTTGGAAGCTTGAGAAGCTTCACAGAATCATTTTCAGGGTTTAGGTTGGATCAGAAATGCAGGCTCATTATAAGCAGGAAATGTGCTAATTCTGTTGTATTGTTCTCTCCTGAGCACTTAGTACAGTGCTCTGCACATAGTAAGCACTTAATAAATACCATTGATTGATTGATGGATTGATCAGGAGCAAACTCAGGACCCCTGCTCTGGGTTACAGGCATGCTGAGGTTAGAAGTTTGTCCAGTCAAGTCCACCTGAAGTCCCCAGGAGGATCTGGAGAAATTCTGGAAGTTCTTGCTCTCCCTCCTCCCCTACCTGCTACATAAGCACTCAATAAATATGATTGAATGCTTGAATGAATGGATCCCCATCTCCTACCAAACAAATCAGAACTCCTTGTGGATTTTCCAGGTCTGGAAACCACCCTGGTCCTCACTCTCAAGCTGTGCATTCTCCACCATAACCTCAGCACCTTAAGTGATATTCCAAGATAGCAAATCTGCCATGTTTCCAAACCATTTAACTAGGGCTATACCATGATGGCTATATTGTCAATAGGGAGACTCAACAGTTTTGCACTTACCCATAGAACTGATTTTTAGGGGCTTCCAAGGATTTTACCCACTCTTCAATTCATAACACAACTCCTGCTCCAGAAAATTGCCTTCCTAAGCATAAACCTCATATTCTCTCCAGTCTCATAGTTTCACTTCTAACTCACCCCTCCCTCCCAAATGTCAGTTATCAATATTGTTTGAGTACCTCCTGGGATCAGAGCACTGCACTGAGTACTTTCTATATGTGCAGAGCAGTGTACTGAGCACCTCTGGGCTCAAAGCTTGTTGTGGGCAGGGAATGTGTCTACTATCTCTATTGCATTGCATGTGCCCAAGCACTTAGTATGGTGCTCTATGCAAAGTGCTCAATAAATAGCATTGATTGAATGATTGATCAGAGCACTGTACTGAGAACTAGTTGGTTTGAAGAGCATCATGCAAATATGTATGATGCAATCTCTTCCCTCAAGAAGTTTAAATTAATTAATTCATTCATTTGATTGCATTTACTGAGCATTTTTACTATGTCAAAACACTTTACTAAGTGCTTGGGAGAGAACAGTATAACAATCAACTGACATTCCCTACCCACAGTGAGCTCGCAATCTAGAGGGGGAAACAGACATTAATATAAATAAATAAATAAATCTAAATTAAATCTAATGTGTTTTTTTTTCTAATTTTTAATCAACAGATTGGAACCAGACTTCATACGGTCCTCTGGATCCCAAAGAAAACAAAGAAGCGGACATGATTTTACCCATTGTACTTCAGTATCTCTGTCCAGCATATATATCTTTCTTTGGTCTCGGTGCGGTGTCTGCTGCTGTAATGTCATCTGCGGATTCTTCAATCTTATCTGCAAGTTCAATGTTTGCTCGGAACATCTATCAACTTTCATTCAGGCAAAATGTAAGAAACAGAATTGAAAGTGGTTTTTTTTTTTCCAAGATAAAATATATTCATACTTTTAGCAAATTACAAAAACAAGGTAAAGAACTAAACTATTGGATTTGAATATTTAAAGCATGAATAAAACTGTATTATATGCGATATAACTTTAGAGCTGAAATAAACAGTGGACACTAAAGATTTGTGTAGGATAGTGGAATTTTGTGGAAGCAGCAAATGATTTTTTGAAGCCTAATTTGATCAAATTCTTCAAAAGAAATAATTTCAGGACATTGTTTCCCTTCACAGTATCTTGTAACGTCACTGTGAGCAGTGAAATTGAATTTAAAAGAACACATTCAAGCTTAGTAAAAAAATATAGGCCTGATCAAAGCAAAAAATATATTTGTTTAAAGACATTTAGAATCTGCATGTTTCTTGGTAGCACAAATGGTTGCAGTCTCATTTTCAATCAAATGAAAGTGTTTTGCAATGAGTAGTTTTGTTGAAAGTTGCATGGTACAAATGAAAACTGTATCTTGTTGTGGGCTGGGATTGTCACTCTTTATTGCTGTATTGTGCTTTCCCAAGTTCTTAATACAGCGCTCTGCACACCATAAGCGCTCAAGAAATACGGTTGAATGAATTTATTGAATGCTTAGTGTGTGCAGAACACTTTAGTAAGCACTTGGGAAGCTACAATATTACAGGGTTCGTAGACACAACCCTGCCCATAAAGAGCTTACAGTCTACAATGAGGAGACAGACATTAAGACAGAAGCCACATGAGTGGGGGAATTTGATTGGCTGCATGATTGTCTTGCCCTCCTTATTGGCTGGGATTTATAATGGCATTTATTAAGTGCTTACTATGTGCAAAGCACTGTTCTAAGCGCTGGGGAGGTTACACGGTGATCAGGTTGTCCCACGGGGGGCTCACAGTCTTAATCCCCATTTTACAGATGCGGGAACTGAGGCACAGAGAAGTGAAGTGACTTGCCCAGGGTCACACAGCTGACAATTGGCAGAGCCGGGGTTTGAACCCATGACCTCTGACTCCAAAGCCCGGGCTCTTTCCACTGAGCCATGCTGCGTGACTTTGGAAAAGTCACTTAACTTCTCCGTGCCTCAGTTACCTCATATGTAAAATGGGGATTTAGTCTATTGACGCATTATCCTGAAGAAGCACAGGACTCTTCACTGTTTCCCTGGTTGCTCTTCCAACCTGCCTGAATTCTAGGACCTGCCCCTGGGTAGCAGCAAGGTAAAGGAACTTGGCAGACGGATGGAAAAAGCTTAAAAATCCATCTGTCAATCAGGCAGATATGTTCCTGGTGCAAAACCCGTGCCTTATTGATGGAACATCTCTTCCAAGAGGCCTTCCCAAACTAAGCCCTACTTTTCCTCATCTCCCACTCCCTTCTGCATTACCCAGACTTGCTCCCTCTGCTCTTCCTCCCTCCCAGCCCAAAAAACTTATGTATATACCTGTAATTTTATTTATTTATATTGATGTCTGTCTGTCTCCCCCACTCTAGACTGTGAGCTCATTGTGGCCAGGGAATGTCACTGTCTATTATTGTATTGTACTTTCCCAAGCCTCTGCACACAGGAAGCACTCAGTAAATATGATTGAATGAATGAATGAACTTAACTCCCCCTCTAGAATGTAAGCTCGTTGTGGTCAGGGAATGTGTCTAGCAACTCTGTTATATTGCTATATTTTATTCTCTCAAGTGCTTAGTACAGTACTCAGTACACAGTAAGCACTCAATAAATATGACTGATTGATTGATTGAGCTCTGGTTTCAAAACAGCTATGTCCTGAGGGATTCAATCCCTAATCTCATTAGCTTGGTACTAAAGTTAGCTTTGCATCATGCAACCTGGGGCCAAAACCCCATTTGAAAAAACTGTGAGCAAACCCCAGCTGCATTCATGTTGCCGACTTGTACTTCCCAAGGGCTTAGTACAGTGCTCTGCACACAGTAAGCGCTCAATAAATACGATTGATTCATGATGATGATATTTCTTAAGCGCTTACTATGTGCCAAGCATTCATTCATTCAATCATATTTATTGAGCACTTACTGTGTGCATAGCACTGTACTAAGCACTTGGGAAGCACAAGTTGGCCACATATGGAGACGGTCCCTACCCAACAGTGGGCTCACAGTCTAGAAGGGGGAGACAGAGAACAGAACATATTAACAAAATAAAATAAAATAAAACAAACTGTACTAAGCACTGTATTAAGTGCTGGGGTAGCTTCAAGGTAATCAGGTTGTTGTCCCATGTGGGGCTCACAGTCTTAATCCCCACTTTACAGATGAGGTAACTGAGGCACAGATAAATTAAGTGACTTGCCCAAAGTCACACAGTTTATAAGTGGCAGAGCTCGGATTAGAACTCACGACCTCTGACTCCCAAGCCCATGCTCTTTCCACTCAGCCACACTGCTTCACATTAAGCCCCTTTGTGATATTCCAGCTGTGTTCCGTGTTGATGATGTAGTAATGATGAATAAGCCTCATTCCCTTCATGAAAATTTAAAGAACCAAGAAATCAAGAAACCAAGAATCCAGGTTTACCAAGTGTTCAGGTAACAATCTGTTGAGTGAAAACTTGTAGACTATAGGCTCCTTTTGGACAGGGATTGCATCTGCTGACCCCAGTTTATCCGTACCTTATAAATAAATCAATAAATTCCTTTGATTGAGAAAGTCAACTGATGACTCTTTATCCCAGTCAATCCCAATAAATCCCAATAAATTGCTCAATAAATCCCATTGATTGATTGATCAAATCCCTGAGGAAGTATGTCTCAAATGACAAGACTTCACTTCCCAGTTTCAAGTTTATCTTAAGCAGGATTTGGGTCCCCTGAAAAAGTGAGCGCTTAAATCCCAGGAATGCACTGCATCCTTCGATCAATAAATCATATTAAGTGCTTACAGTGGGCAGAGCACTGTACTAAGTGCTTGGCACAGTGCAGTATAGCAGAGTTGGTGGACACGTTCCCTGCCCACAAGGAGCTTACTGTCTAGAATAGCAGCATTGCCTAGTGCCTGGGAGTCAGAAGGATCTGGGTTCTAATCTCTGCTCTGCCACTTGCCTGGTGTTTGACCTTGGGCAAGTCACTTAACTTCTCTGCCACAGTTTCCTCATCTATAAAATAGGATTAAAACTGTGAGCCCTAGGTGGAAAAGAGACTGTGTCTAACCCAATTATCTTGTGTCTACCCCAGTGCTTAGAACGGTGCCAGGTAATAATAATGGTATTGTTAAGTGCTTTCTACTTGCAAAGCACTGCTCTAAGCACTGGGGAGGTTACAAGGTGATCATGTTGTCCCACGGGGGGCTCACAGTTTTAATCCCCATTTTACAGATGAGGTAACTGAGGCACAGAGAAGTTAAGTGACTTTTCCAAAGTCAGACAGCTGACAGTTGGTGGCACTGGGATTTGAACCCATGACCTCTGACTCCAAAGCCCGTGCTCTTTCCACTGAGCCACGCTGCTTCTCATGGCTGTACACAGTAGGCATTTAACAAATCCCACAGTTATGATTATTATTAGAGGGGAAGTCCTTTGGTGGGCTGCAGGCCCACAACACTACAGAAAACTAACACGGTGACTTTGCGTTTCAGGCCTCAGACACAGAAATAGTGTGGGTGATGCGAGTCACTGTGTTCGTGTTTGGAGCATCTGCTACGGCGATGGCCCTGCTTGCGAAATCAGTGTATGGACTCTGGTACCTCAGTTCCGACCTGGTCTACATCATCATCTTCCCTCAACTCCTCTGCGTGCTCTTCATCAAAGGAACCAACACCTACGGTGCAGTGGCAGGGTACGTCTTCGGCCTCCTCCTCAGGATAACCGGAGGGGAGCCATATCTGTACCTGCAACCTCTCATCTATTACCCCGGTTACTACCTTGACGATGACCAAATATACAACCAGCGCTTCCCCTTCAAAACGCTGGCGATGGTCACCTCTTTCTTAACCAATATCAGTATCTCTTACCTGGCCAAGTACCTGTTCGAGAGTGGCACTCTACCCCCCAAACTAGACTTCTTCGATGCCGTCGTGGCCAGGCACAGTAGGGAAAACATGGACAAGACGGTTCTGGTCAGAAACGAGAACATCAAGTTAGACGAGCTCGTGCCGGTGAAGCCTCGGCAAAGTTTGACTCTTGGCTCCACGTTCACGAATAAGGAGGCTTTCCTTGACAACGACTCCAGCCCCGAGGGTTCTGGGGTTGAAGACAACCTGCAGTGAGGCACAGCTTTCCCTCCCAGAGCGTCGGTACTGGCTGTCCCCCAGGGAGGATGGGGGAAATCCACACTGGAGCCAAACTGGGAGGAAGGAAGCTTCCAGAAGGAGTCATGACCAGGAATGCCTTTGCACAATTCAAAACCACGCTTAGGAGAAGCAGCTGGGGAACTCAACTAGGGAGGGGGAAGGCTTCCAAATTAAGTCATTTGCTGATGTGGACAGGAGGAAAGTCAGATAAACATGAATTCATGTCACACACACACACCCCAATGCCAGGAAAGAGGTAACTGGGTGAATTTCTTTTAAAATGTGAAAAGAGAATTGGAAGGGATCGAAATCTTACAGTTGAGCCAGCAGGTAGAGGATATTATTCAGTCATCTGTGGGTTCGTGTTTTAGTCAATCTAGCAAACCTCACAACCTGTATTTCCCTGGAACTACAGCAGTGCTGTTGTCACTCAAGAATGAGTTTCCCTGTTGATTTTTTTTTTCATTTTCCTCCCTAGCAGCTCCAGCATTTTCTCAAGGGGTATCAACCAGTTCATTTTGTTTTGTACAGAGTTCCCTAAGGGACTGACTTACATAATGTACTCAGCACAGGCTGTTTTGGAGTTGTGTTTATGCATGTGGGTGTGCGGGGGGAGAACCTATGGCATAGGTCAATCCTGGTCTTGAGCAGATCTGCCGCCAATATAGATGTCAGCATGACTGGAGGCAGTAGAAGGGCTTCAGAGGAAAACAAATTCAAGCAATAAACTGAGCTGAAAAATAATGGAAGGGGAAAAGCAGTAGCTATTCAGACCTTGGTGTAGTTTATTAATCAAGAATAAATCAACTGATCACTCTCTATCAGGTTTTGGATTAGAACCAAGTATTGGGTCAAGGGTTCTTGACAGCACTGAGACAGTGCTGAGACAGCATTGCCCAGCTCCAGGTGAGGGGAATAATGTTTCAATAAAACCACCACACTCCTCTCACCTCCAGGCCTTCCCCAGCCTGCTCCCCCTCCCCCCACCTCACCCCTCAACCCATCTCTGACACCAGTCCCTTGCACAGGGAAAGGGTAAAAATGCAAGCTCGCCCCCAACCCTTAGATTCAGGCTACCAGGGAAAGATAGAAATGAAAGAGCAGGTTCTAGGTATTTCATTCTCTCAAGTCAGACTTGGTAAATGGTAAATAACCATTCCAGAAAAAAACCCATCTTACAGAAAACTGGTGCTGAAAATGGAAAAACATCAGTCCTGCTGCTAAAAGGAAGAAGCCATGTACCCTAACACCGCATGCCAACATAACTTTCATGAAGCTGGTGTTCAGGAATTTTTTTTGTTTTCCCTCTTGTTTTGAAGCTTTACCTATCTTTATCAATCTATCATCTATTTCTATGCCTATCTCTCTCTCCCTCTAGATCGATATACATACACGTGTGTATGTAAAGCTCCAGAAGAGAATCAAAAATATATTGAATTTTAAAATGATTACCCATAGATATACAGATAGGTATAGTTATTCATTTTAGAATTCAGTATAGCTATATGGATAGATAGGTATTCATTTAAGAATCATAAATGTTCTCTCCATGGTTACATTTCAAGAACACTGAGGTTGTGTCTGTATAAAGTGAAACAGAGAGGGTATAAACTAGCAAGTGATTTCAGTTTATGGAGGCGTCTAACTGAATAATTTAGACCCCAAACTCCTCCCTTTCCTCAATCGCTTGAATCATCTGGATACTCATATTAACTGTCACCTCATTTTTACCTGGAGAGGCACGGTCTCTAATTCATTATAATTGTAAGCTGCACTCCGAAATAAGAATCAGCTTCTGAATGCTAGAGAATGTTTTTTTCCCTCAAAGTATTGAATGACAACCAGACCAAGAATCAAAAGTAATGACCCTCTTGCTATTGTCGCTTATACGATGTGCTTGTCTTGTCTAAGTTTAATTCATAAGATGTTATTCTGAAGAAACTCAATCAAGCCCAGATCCTCCAGGGAAAGGGTCAGGGGCAATTGGCATGGATAATTGAAATCGACAGATAATTGAAAAATCACGCCCTAAGCATTCGCATCAGCCTCGTTCTTCACAGGACCCTTCTCCAGTGCTCTTCGCCAGCTCCCAAACTCTTTAGTTGGTTTCCTTTCTGGTGAATGGGCTAACCCAGTTCAGGCTGGCTCATCCAAATGGATTGGAAAATTCCAGAATGAAGCGTTGAGGGTGGGAATAAAAGGCAGGGCTTGAGGGGCAGAAGGTCCTCTTCTTCCAGATGCCTGTCACACACTGATCCTTCCAGGCTCCAGAATCTGGAAAGACTCCATACCCCTGTCCGCTGACATCCCTATAGCCTACAGTCAGCTGACATGGAACTCAGCCTGGTAGAATTTTCCCAGGCTCCTGGGGGCCAAGCCAGACCAGGGGCGAACAGGCTATGAAATGGTCTAAGGGCAATCACCAGCAGCAAGAAGGAGAAGCAAGGGGCCTAGTTATATCGTGGACTGGGTAACCGAGTGCTCTCATATTTGAACAACCTAGAGTCGCAAGGAGCAATCACATCCTACCTCCAATTAGGCATGGGCTTCTCCCTGGCGTCCTTCTGATGAGTGAGGGTCCTCCTGGGCTTGTAAAAACATCAGGCTCAACAGCAGATATCATTTTGATTCTGGCCAAGTTTAAATTTCTTTGCCTCTTCATTACCTCTTGGCACTTGATCTGGTCTAGGGAACAGAGCACAGGGGCTGGGAGTCAGGAGAATCTCAATTCTGCCGTTGGCCTGCTGAGTGACCTGACTACCTCTCTCTGCCTCTATTTCCTCATCTGTGAAATGGTGACAAACGTTTTTCCTCCCTCTCTCTTAGATTGTGAATCCCGGGTGATATAGGGACGGAGTACAATTTGATTGCTTTCTATCTACCCCAGCACTTACGTAGCGCTTGGCACCTAGTAAATGCTTAATAAATACCATCATTAACTCATTAGCCCTGTTGTCAATACCTGGCTAATGACTTATAACAGCAAATGGTAACCATTATTTTCTGATCCATCCAAAATTCGTATCTCTTCACATAAGGTACTCAAATCATGATTTTTGCACTTGTTTTTTGTGGGTGACATACTACACTGCAAGATTTTTAGATCATAGCAGAAAGGACTTATTCAAAATATCAAACTCTCCTGAGGTTATCAAAAATTAATCCAAATAAGCTATGCATAACTGTACTTCTAGGTCTGACTTTAGGATTAACATATGTTCAAGTAATTAACTATAGATGATTATCAATTGACTGTAGGCTTAAATAAGAGAGTCAAATACAATAATCTTTGGATTTAATCTATTTTAAGCTAGTAAAAATGGATTAAGGTTTTAAGTGTAAATGGTCATTTTCTGCCTTCTATTCTTCCAACAGATTTACTCTGGTATACTGTGCAATTAGACAGCAGGTTCGTGTGATGGTTATAAAACATATATTTTTGTCTGTCAAAACTGTTATATGAAACTATGCTTGAAAAATCAACTAAATTCCACATAATAGATGTATATGTTTTCAACGTGCCATAGGATTGTATTAAATTGTGCTAATGCAATTCAGGAAATTATTGTGTAGTTTGGCTTTATTTTTGTCCATGTATCAATACAAATATAAATTTATTTTATTAGCAAGCCGAGAAAATGGTGCTTGGTGTCAACAATGTAGCAGAATCGAAATAAAACCCATTACAGAATTTGTGAAAAAATGCCCAGAGTAATAGTGGTACTCACTGGATCCTGGGGTAAAAGACTTTAAACTCTTTGAGGAAAGCCCCTTCACTAACATTTTATCCACAGTAAGCATTCAAAAAATGCAGTAATGAGGCCTAGTAGAAGGATCATGGGCCTGGAAATCAGAGGATTTGGGTTCTAATCCCAGCTCTGCCACATATCTGCTGTATGACCTTAGGCAAATCACTGAGCCCATTGTTGGATAGGGATTGTCTGTTGCCAAATTGTACTTTCCAAGTGCTTAGTACAGTGCTTTGCACACAGTAAGTGCTCAATAAATAGGATTGAATGAATGGATGAACTTCACTGTGCCTCAGTGACCTCATCTGTAAACTGGGGATTTAATCCTCCTCTCTGTAACAGAATGTGAGCCCGATATGAGTCAGGGATTGAGCCCAACTTGATTATTTTGTACCTTGTATCTTACTCCAGAGCCTGGCACATGGCACTTAGCAAGTACCATAAAACAATACTAATGTAATGAGAGTTCTTCGTCATAAAAGAGAAGTTCTTCCACCTGCGCTGGAGTTTCAAACTGGGTCATAGACCCATTTGAAAACACAGGGGATTCTGGGTTCCTGCCTTCAAACAGATTCTTTTCTAACTTGCCTCTAAACCATTTCAGGTAAGGAGATTCTATTTCCACCTTTGGAAAGATGATTGGCGTGATCATTAACCTACCTTCAACACCATCTCCATCGTTAACACTATTTCCATTATCACCATCTTCACCTACTTAATCATCATCCCCTATATCATCATGATCATCTTCAAACCATCACTTCCATCTCTCTCCCTCCATTCTTTCCTTTATCTCCCTTTCCTATTTATCTAGTATAGAACACCTGTTGCCGTCTGCCTCCATGCATCCAGCGCAGTGGGGAGACGGGCACTCGCAATGGAAGAAGGCAGGCCAGGCGAGTCTCAAGGTGGACAAGGAGACTGTTTATTCAGCACACTGTGGAGGATTTTATACAGTGAGGAGCCTCAAGGGAGTCAGGGGACAGGCGGATGACTACACCCATTATTATTATTATATTATTATTATTTTTTAATGGTATTTGTTAAGTGCTTGCTATGTGCCAGGCACTCTTCTAAGCTCTGGGGTAGATACAGCTAATCAGGTTAGAAACAGTACCTGTCCCACATGGGGCTCAAAACCTGAATCCCCGTTTTACAGATGAGGTAACGGAGGCCCAGAGAAGTGAAGTGATTTGCCCAAGGTCGCACAATGGGCAAGTGATGGAGCTGGAATTAGAATCCTCTGATTCCCAGGCCTATGTTCTATTCATTCAATCATATTTATTGAGTGCTTACCGTGTGCAAAGCACTGTGGCACTAATGGTTTCATGGACTTAAAAGAGATTCACCACCTGTTGCCTGAAAAAAAAATCCTAGGTCCTGTGAGTTGCCAGACTTCCACACACTTTTGCTTTCCTGGCTACTGCATTCAGTGTTCCATTATTCCAAGCTCTCTACCAGCATCACACACCCGATGCCATCATCCCTGACATAATGGGTGCTCAGTGCTCTTTCTGACATGCAGTTGGTTACCTCATGAAATATCACCAGGCCGATATGTCTCTTAAAAAAAAATGTGCCCGAGTTAGAATAAAAATCTGAATAATCCAGTATCATAAAGATGGGAGAGAAAGGGTTATTATTAAAATATTGAAGAGGAGATCCTGAAGAAAAATATACTAATATCAAAACAGCTTCAAGCCACAAATGTCAAAATCTAGTGGTACTTGCAAAAAATTGCAATTCTAAATAATTACAATTCCT